>NC_061807.1:12537625-12837625 GCF_021462225.1 Girardinichthys multiradiatus | reverse complement strand
CAATTTGTGTACTCATGTTAATGCTAAGGTGTGTTAGGTGTATTATTACCAAGTGAGTTGTAGTACCTAATGTTCACCACTGTGAGGCGTAAGTAAAAGAGGTCAGAGACACATGTTGTGTCGTCACGTTTCTTTTTCCCTCCCTCCGTTGAGATGTAATTTAAGAGAAGAAGATGTTCACTGTTAATGTGACTGAATAAATATGCCACAGGGGCTAAAGAGAATCACTGCCTCCATCAAATTATTCCTCCGAGTTCAGCGCAAGTGAAGCTGCAGTGCTCAAAAGGTTATGGGCCCAGGAGCAACTCGAGGAGAATTTTTGTTCTGATGATTTATCACCGATAGAAAGTCGCGACGGATAGCGTGCTAACGGCGGGATAGCATCATGGATCAGCGAGGGACAAGCTGGTCACCTCGACTTATATTTGACGGAGATGAGAGCAAGTATGAACTTTGGGAAACTAAAGTCCTCGGACACTTGCACTTATTAGGATTGAAGAATACCGTTTTGAGGGAACCCAACGGTGAAGCCGAAGTAGCGGCAGATGGTAAGAAAAATGCTGATGCGTATGCCGAGCTGATTCAACTTTTGGATGATAAAAGCCTCTCGTTAATTATGAGAGATGCACCCGATAATGGAAGAAAGGCATTTAAAATATTGAGGGACTACTACGCCGGAAAGGGTAAACCCCGCATTATCCACCTGTACACCACGCTGACATCTTTTCAAAAGCGGAACGACGAAACAGTTACTGACTACATCATCAGGGCAGAGGCCGCCATTACGGCTCTACGAAACGCGGGTGAGACATTAAGCGATGGCTTATTGATTGCTATGGTTTTAAAAGGACCGCCTGAAAGTTTTAAACCTTTTGCAATACATGTGACACACAACAAGGACAATATAACGTTTTCTGAGTTTAAAATAGAGTTGCGTAGTTTTGAAGACACTGAAAAGTTAACCGCGGCTGAATCCACTGACAATTTAATGAAGACTGTGGCAAGAATCGGGCGAAAGGACACCAGGTCAAGTACACAGAGCAGAGAACATAGTAATGCCGACATTGTGTGCTTTAAGTGTGGAACAAAAGGGCACCGAGCAAAAGCATGCAGACGAAAGACGTGGTGCCGTCATTGCAAGAGCAACACCACAATGATACCACCTGTAGACACAATGATACCACCTGTAGACACAATGATACCACCTGTAGACACAATGATACCACCTGTAGACACAATGATACCACCTGTAGACACAATGATACCACCTGTAGACACAATGATACCACCTGTAGACACAATGATACCACCTGTAGACACAATGATACCACCTGTAGACACAATGATACCACCTGTAGACACAATGATACCACCTGTAGACACAATGATACCACCTGTAGACAATGATACCACCTGTAGACACAATGATACCACCTGTAGACAATGATACCACCTGTAGACAATGATACCACTTGTAGACACAATGATACCACCTGTAGACACAATGATACCACCTGTAGACAATGATACCACCTGTAGACACAATGATACCACCTGTAGACACAATGATACCACCTGTAGACAATGATACCACCTGTAGACACAATGATACCACCTGTAGACACAATGATACCACCTGTAGACACAATGATACCACCTGTAGACACAATGATACCACCTGTAGACACAATGATACCACCTGTAGACACAATGATACCACCTGTAGACACAATGATACCACCTGTAGACAATGATACCACCTGTAGACAATGATACCACCTGTAGACACAATGATACCACCTGTAGACACAATGATACCACCTGTAGACACAATGATACCACCTGTAGACACAATGATACCACCTGTAGACAATGATACCACCTGTAGACACAATGATACCACCTGTAGACACAATGATACCACCTGTAGACACAATGATACCACCTGTAGACACAATGATACCACCTGTAGACAATGATACCACCTGTAGACACAATGATACCACCTGTAGACACAATGATACCATCTGTAGACACAATGATACCACCTGTAGACACAATGATACCACCTGTAGACACAATGATACCACCTGTAGACACAATGATACCACCTGTAGACACAATGATACCACCTGTAGACACAAAGACAAACAAGATGAAGCGCGGAAAGTCGCAGATGAGAGCGGCATCGGATCTGGAGCGGCAGCGGCGGATTATGCCTTCAAGATCAAGGAAGCAGAAGTCAAAATCCAGCAGCAACAGTCAGCGCGTAGCATCAAGGAGAAAGGTCTGATGGTCGACACGGGAGCTACGTCACACGTCATTAATGACGTAGGCAAATTTAAGAGCTTCGATCACACCTTCAAACCTGAAACGCACTGCGTGGAGTTAGCAGACGGAACCCTCTGCAAAGGCGTCACTCAGCGGCGGGGAGATGCTGAGGTCTTCCTGATCGACCGTGTAGGACAGCGACACAGAGCAACGCTGAGAGGCGCGCTGTTTATTCCGTCATATCCCCAAGACATTTTCTCGGTGAAGTCAGCAACAGTCACCTTTAAACAAGGACAGGACATGCTAACCCACAAAGACGGTACTAAGTTTAACATTAGTGTACATGGTAAGTTGTATTATTTACCAACCGAAGCTGATGACATTGATAAGTGTAACACCTGCCACGATATACAGACATGGCACGAGATATTAGGCCACTGCAACTATGATGACATTCTTCAGAATCAGAATCAGAAAAGCTTTATTGCCAAGTACGTTTTTGGACATACAAGGAATTTGTTTTGGCGTAGTCGGTGCAATACAGTACAAATTAAACAGTATAAACATATCTACAATATAATATAAATATATGTGCACAGTTTTAAGTGAGTGAGAGTAAATATAGAGCAGTATAAGATGCAAGAGCAATACAACAGTGCAGGTGATCATTGTGCAAGTAAAGCAGTGCAAGTAAAGCAGGAGTCCAAGCTGAGCGTTAATGTAACGCATAGAGTTGCAGGTTACAGGTGTCCTGTCAGCAAAAAAAGGGGGGGTGTGGGGGAAAGGGAGAGTGTCAAGGTGGTTTCCGGGCTTTGTTAACCAGGCTGGTGGCAGATGGGAAAAAACTGTTCTTGTGGCGTGAGGTTTTGGTCCGGATGGACCGCAGCCTCCTGCCAGAGGGGAGAGTCTCAAAGAGTCTGTGACCGGGGTGGGAGGGATCAGCCAGAATCTTCCCGGCCCGCTTCAGGGTTCTGGAGGTGTACAGTTCCTGGAGCGACAGTAGACTGCAGCCAATCACCTTCTCAGCAGACCGAATGACACGCTGCAGCCTGCCCTTATCCTTGGCTGTAGCAGCGGCGTACCAGATGGTGATGGAGGAGGTGAGGATGGACTCAATGATGGCTGTGTAGAAGTGCACCATCATAGTCTTTGGCAGGTTGAATTTCTTCAGCTGCCGCAGGAAGAACATCCTCTGCTGGGCTTTCTTGATGAGGGAGCTGATGTTTGGCTCCCACTTGAGATCCTGGGAGATGATGGTTCCCAGGAAGCGGAAAGATTCCACAGTGTCAATTGTGGAGTCACAGAGGGTGATGGGGGCAGGTGGTGCTGGGTTCTGCCTGAAGTTCACAACCATCTCCACTGTCTTTAGAGCGTTGAGCTCAAGGTTGTTCTGGCTGCACCAGTCCAACAGATGGTCCACCTCCCATCTGTACGCAGACTCATCACCATCAGAGATGAGTCCGATCAGGGTGGTGTCGTCCGCAAACTTCAGAAGCTTGACAGACTGGTGACTGGAGGTGCAGCTGTTGGTGTACAGGGAGAAGAGCAGAGGAGAGAGAACACAGCCTTGGGGGGAACCGGTGCTGATGGTCAGGGACTCAGAGACGTGCTTCCCCAGCCTCACGCGCTGCTTCCTGTCAGACAGGAAGTCAGTGATCCACCTGCAGGTGGAGTCGGGCACACTCAGCTGGGAGAGCTTCTCTTGTAGCAGAACTGGGACGATGGTGTTGAAGGCAGAGCTGAAATCCACAAACAGGATCCTGGCGTAGGTTCCTGTGGAGTCCAGGTGCCGGAGGATGAAGTGAAGGGCTAGGTTGACTGCATCATCTACAGACCTGTTGGCTCTGTAGGCAAACTGCAGGGGGTCAAGGAGGGGGTCGGTGATGTCTTTTAGGTGTGAGAGCACAAGGCGCTCAAAGGACTTCATCACCACAGAGGTCAGGGCGACGGGTCTGAAGTCATTAAGCCCTGTGGTCCTTGGCTTCTTGGGAACAGGGATGATGGTGGAGGACTTGAAGCAGGCTGGCACATGACATGTCTCCAGTGAGGTGTTAAAAATGTCTGTGAAGACTGGAGACAGCTGATCAGCGCAGTGCTTCAGGCTGGCTGGTGAGACAGAATCCGGACCAGCAGCTTTCCGGGGGTTCTGTCTCCTGAAGAGTTTGTTGACGTCCCTCTCCTGGATGGAAAGAGCCGTCCTCGGCGTGGGTAGGGGGCTGGTGGGGGGGAACTTCAGGGTGGGGGTTGGAGGTGCCAAGGCCCCTCTTGAGGTTGGGGAGGTGGGGGTGGTGGATTGTGGCTGCAGCTGTTGGGGGGCGTCGTGGGAGATGGTTGCAGGACTGTCCCTTTGTCTTTCAAAGCGGCAGTAGAACTCGTTCAGGTCATTGGCGAGGCGTCGGTCATTGATGGAGTGGGGGGCTTTCGGCTTGTAGTTGGTGATTTGCTTGAGCCCTTTCCAGACAGACGCAGAGTCGTTGGCTGAGAACTGGTTTTGGAGCTTCTCAGAGTACAGTCGTTTGGCCTCTTTCACTGCCTTGCCAAACTTGTACTTAGCCTCTCTGTATATGTCTTTGTCCCCACTCCTGAAGGCCTCTTCCTTATCCAGTCTTAACCTTCTGAGTTTAGCTGTGAACCAGGGTTTGTCGTTGTTGTAACTCACCCTGGTGCATGATGGTACACAGCTGTCCTCACAGAAGCTGATGTAGGAAGTCACAGCCTCTGTGTACTCGTCCAGACTGTTAGTTTGCAGAGGGTGGTTAATGGTATGCAGATTAAAGGTAAAACAGATACACCAGAGCAAAAGTGCGAGGTGTGTATTCAGGGAAAGTTTGCACAAACCCGAAATAGAAACCCTGATACAAGAGCAAAGGCTCCCTTGCAGATGGTGCACACAGACTTAGCAGGTCCAATAGCTACAGAGTCTATTGATGGATACAAATATGTACAGTCATTCACTGACGATTATTCAAATGCAGTATTTGTGTACTTTTTAAAGACAAAAAATGATACAGGCAACAGAAAAGTTTCTAGCTGATGTTGCCCCTTACGGGACGGTAAAGTGTATCCGGTCTGACAATGGCACAGAGTTTACATGTAGAAATTTTCAAACCTTGTTAAGAGAAAAGGGTATTAAGCATGAAACGTCAGCGCCATACTCACCTCACCAAAACGGCACTGCTGAAAGAGGCTGGCGTACTCTCTTTGAGATGGGTAGATGCATGCTGATTGAAAGTCAGCTACCTAAATGTCTATGGAACTACGCTGTTCAAACAGCAGCCATAGTACGAAACCGATGCTTCAGTAAAAGAACAGGGAAGACACCTTACCAAATGCTAACAGGTAAAATGCCAGATTTATCAAAAATGCAGAAGTTTGGATCTGTATGTTACACATACAAACAGAATAAGGGAAAGTTTGATTCAAAATGTGATCAAGGACTTTTTGTTGGCTATGATAAGAACAGCCCTGCCTACTTGGTCTATCATCTCGACACTGAGAAGGTCCAGAAGCACAGACTTACTAAATTTGTGAGCAAAACAAATATGGAAAGGCAAACACAAACCGATGAGGTAGAACCAAATAATTATAATGACAGAGTAAGACAACATATGGCTGACAGAGCCACAAAGGAAATAGACATGAAAAATAAGGAGGTTCAAGAGCCAGTAGTGAGGGACAAAAACTCACAGAGTGCCACATCTGATGTGCCCAATTACAAAGAATCAGGTGTAACCACTGATAAATCTGACAGCGGAAGATATCCTACCAGGGAAAGAAGAAAACCTGGTCACCTAAAAGACTTTGTAACATGTAACAGTGAGAGTGATGAGATACACACTACCATAGATTACTGTTACAGAGCTGTATGTGGTGTTCCACACACATTTAAAGAAGCTGTGGAGTCCGTTAACTCAAAGCAATGGATTAAAGCCATGGATGAAGAAATCCAATCTTTAAAAGAGAATAACACTTTTACCCTAACTACTCTGCCAAAGGGCAAGAAAACAGTGGGGGGTAAGTGGGTTTATTCTGTTAAGAGTGACATTGAAGGAAATGATAAGTATAAAGCAAGATTTGTAGCTCAGGGCTACAGTCAGAAGGTGTGGGACAGATTATGGTGAAACTTTCTCTCCAACAGCCAACTTGACAAGCATAAGAGTACTGCTGCAAAAAGCGGTACAGGAGGATCTGTTACTCCATCAAATGGATGTGAAAACAGCTTACTTACACGCCCCCATCGATTATGAAATCTACACTGATCAACCAGAAGGTTATGAAGAAGGGAAAGATTTGGTGTGTAAACTTCAAAAATCTCTGTACGGCTGAAACAATCTGGCCGAAACTGGAATAGAGTTCTGCATGATTATCTAACTGAAAATGGTTTCATGCAAAATCAGGCAGATCACTGTGTTTATACAAAGGAGACAGGACATCATAAAACTATCATGATTATCTGGGTTGATGACTTGATAATAGCATCAAGCAATGAAGAAGTTATGAATGAAGTGAAGGAGATGCTTTCAGTCAGATTTAAGATGAAGGATTTAGGCAGACTTAAGCATTTCCTTGGTATTGATTTTGTTCACTCTGATGGATGTGTGAAAATGTCACAAGAAACATTTATCAACAAGATATTGACAAGGTTCAACATGCAGAGCTGTAAGCCCAGAGAAACTCCCTGTGACCAAAAATTGTGCTACACAGAAGATGCTATTAAGATGAAAGATGTAAGGATGTATAGAGAGGCTGTAGGCAGCTTTATATATCTATCAACGTGTACACGTCCAGACTTAAGTTTTATGGTAAGCAAGTTATCACAATATTTTTCTGAACCAACAGAGGAGCAGTGGGCCACAGTGAAGCATGTACTAAGGTACCTCAAAGGAACTGCAAATAAGGAGCTGTGTTTCAGAAAAACCAGTGAGATGTTAGGTCTAGTGGCCTATAGTGATGCTGACTGGGCAGGTGACACAACTGACAGACGCAGCACTACAGGTTACTGTGTAAGTCTAAGCAAGAACAGTTCTTTAGTTTCTTGGAAAACTAAGAAACAGCCCACAGTAGCGCTTTCTACTTGTGAGGCAGAATATATGGCTCTAGCCTTTACAATGCAAGAATGCATATATTTAAAACAGTTATTGGAAGAAATTGATGGTCTCAAATATACACAGACAGTAGTGTATGAAGATAACCAGGGAACAATCGCTTTGGCCAAAAACCCTGTGAGCAGACAGAGGTGCAAACACGTGGATATAAAATATCATTTTGTAAGGTCTATTGTAAATGAAGGGACAGTCTATATTGCACTACTGATGAAATGGTTGCTGATATCATGACCAAACCTGCTTCTAAGCTAAAACTGAGAAAGTTTGCAGACGTTATGTTTGCTGTTTAAAGGGAAAGAAAGAGTTCCACTTCTGTACTGTAGTTTATAGTTTAACTTCTGTTCAATGTTGTGCAACCTGAGTACAAGTGGGGGTGTTAGGAGATTCAATTTGTGTACTCATGTTAATGCTAAGGTGTGTTAGGTGTATTATTACCAAGTGAGATGTAGTACCTAATGTTCACCACTGTGAGGCGTAAGTAAAAGAGGTCGGAGACACATGTTGTGTCGTCACGTTTCTTTTCCCCTCCCTCCGTTGAGATGTAATTTAAGAGAAGAAGATGTTCACTGTTAATGTGACTGAATAAATATGCCACAGGGGCTAAAGAGAATCACTGCCTCCATCAAATTATTCCTCCGAGTTCAGCGCAAGTGAAGCTGCAGTGCTCAACATGTATAATCTATCAATCAAGGCACTATCTGTGCCTGCTTATACTATCTTTATTCACTGAAAATAACCCAACCAAATCTCTTATGAAGAGTCGTTTGAAGAGTCGTAAATAAATAAATAAATGTTAACAAATATTCAAATGCTGCTCAGAAGGACAACATGGACAGGTAACCAGATCATCAAAGGGAAAAGTTGAAGCATGGAGTTATCTATGTTATATGTCTTTTTATGAATCAAATACATTAAAATTTATATTCCAGTTGTAGTAATTGTAAAAGATACACTTAAATATGAATGTTTAACCCTGTCTCTTTTAGACAAAGTTACTGGCTGAGCTTTTACTATGACTAACTGTATGTGTTCTCTTTCATCCTATAGACTTGGAAACTGGCTCAGAGCTTATCTGCTTAGCTGTGTTTCTCTCCTGGATGGCGCCACTAGAGGAGCTCCTACTGCCTTCACCTCTTTACGTTTTAAATTAGAAATAACTCCTGGATCAGAGGATCAGAGTCAGCTTCTCTGAAAGCACCTGTCCACTGTCTCATCCAGGAGGTGTGAATGCTGCAAGTCACTGACTCAATGCAATCTGCTGGGTTTCCTTAGATAGTAAAACGTTTTAAGGATTGTATTATTTACCAACCACAATCATATTGGGATGTATGATATTTACTTTGGATATGTGTGACTGAATTGTTTGTTTTTATAAAACGCCTTGGGGCGACCTTTGTTGTGAATTGGCGCTATACGAATAAACTGAATTGAATTGAACTAAACATCTGTTTAGATACCAAAGTGTTTCAGTCTTATTAAATAGTTTTTAGAAGTCTTGAAGCATAAGAGACCTTCTGGATGTCATATTTTCATCTCTCAGTTCACACCCAGTCTGTCCTCCATTATTCTGGTTTTCTTTGCCACAGAATAACTGTCTTCTCTACAGACTCAGAGCTAAAGACCTTGACTGGATAAGCTTGCTACAAAGGGTTTAAAGGATTAAACATACAATCGTATTCCAGAAATTTGAATAATATTGAGAAGTTAATCCTTTCAGTAACTCGATTCACTAAATGAAACACATTATAAAGATTATAACACTGATGGATGTTTTCAAGCCTTTATTTCTGTTAATTATGATGATTTTCTGCTAACAGCTGATGAAAACACAACATTTAGGATATTACATCAGACCAATAAAGACATTTTAATACAGAAATGTGGCTTAATGAAAACATTTTTAATACCTGCTTAAAGGTTATTTTCAAAAAGTACGTCTAATCTGACAAACAAGCCTCATTCTACATTATTGATTGAGACTGTACTCTGCAAGAAAAGAGATTTTTTTTTTAAATCAAAGTGGCAAGAACAAGAAGAACATTTCTTCAGGGCATTTTATACTTCACAAGAATTCAAGTGCGGCTGGGAAGTCCTTATAAGTCCCTCTAACTGCAGCATTTGCTCGAGTAGTAAACACTTCCACAGATTTCTGACCAAATAAACATATTTTTCACCAGCTACACAAGCTACAGTTATAAAGTCTAAATGCTAACTTGTTGTAACAATATAAAGGTAAGACATTATTAAAATTATATTTTTAAACTGGAACCATTATTGCAACTGTAACTATGCTGGATTTATTCATTAACTCTGATTATAATGGCATATTTTTGATGCACTGTAATCCTGGCATTTATAACACCTATCCCATAGGGACCAAAATATTAAAAATACACCCCTACCTTCAAAATACAAGGAAACTGGTTTTAGGTGTGATGACAAAATGATGAATACATTTTTATTTGTTGTTCGTGTGTGTATATGTATGTGTAACTTAAAGAAAAGCAAATATGGCTTTCTTTATCAAGAGAGAGACTTCTCTCTCCTATTGGATGTGTGGGATAGAAGGTTTATGCAGGTTCTTCTGACAATCAAAGTCCAATTTGGCTTTGTTCATTGTTTCTTTATCAAGAGAAGAGGCTCTGCTGTCTTACTGGATGTGTGGCAATGCATGTTTATGGTGCATCTTCTGTGAGAATAGTCTTGCAGTCTGAGGACAACTGGTTCAGAGTTTATCTGTTCTTTCTTTCTAGGTGAAACGACTAAAGGAGCTACATCCATTAACATTTACTTTTCCTTCCCATAGAAAGTACTCCTGGATCAGTGCTTCTTTGTTCTCTTTGTGTCTCTGCTCTGTTCTCTCAAACCCCCAGTCGGTCGTGGCAGATGGCCGCTCACACTGAGCCTGGTTCTGCTGGAGGTTTCTTCCTGTTAAAAGGGAGTTTTTCCTCTCCACTGTCGCTACATGCATGCTCAGTATGAGGGATTGCTGCAAAGTCAACACCAGTGACTGTCCACTGTCTCTACATGCTCATCTGGGAGGAGGGAATGCTGCAAGTCACTGACTCGATGCAATCTGCTGGGTTTCCTTAGATAGAAAAACTTTTAAACCAATTTGAATAAATAACTGAATCTAACTGCACTGTTCAATGGTTAGAATTAATTGGAATGTATGAACCTGACTGTTGTGATGCGCCTTGAGACATTGTGTTGTGAATTGGCGCTATATAAATAAAACTGAATTGAATTGAGGATAATAAGGACGGTTTTTTTTAGGAGGATTGAATTGAATTGAATTGAATTGAAATCAATTCAATTCAATTGAGGAGAATAAGGACGGGTTTGTTTAGGAGGATATTAGCAACACTTTGAATTCATCAGAGGGGCAGGAGGGATCAGCTGAGGAATGGCTGCCTGATATAGGGGGGACCCTGCAGCTCAGGGGAGAAAGAGGTGGAGGAAGAAGAGGAGGGGTCAAGGGAGCATGGGAGATCTCCATGGAGACCAAAAAATAGGGAATTCCCGTGGTCTTCCTCACATGAAGATACCCTGCCATACTTTCCTCCTCCTATCTTGAAGGAATATTATATATAAATATAAATACATACAAGTTAAGTGTTTTTTTACAGATTAGCTGAACTTATGGTTAAGGAAAAAGCTGAAGCAAAATTTAACTGTCACCATGTTCCTCTTGCTCTGGCTCTGATTAGTAGTACCCTCACATTTTCTTCCTCTGTGACATGCTCAAACCTTGGGATATTGTTTTATACCCAACTCTGGTTTGAACACAACTGTCTCTAACCTCTCCAGAGATTTTCTTAGTCTTCGTGACTCCGTTTGTTCATTAATGTTCTCTAACAAACATCTGAGGTCTTCACAGAACATCTATATTTATACTGAATTGAAATTAGATACAGGTGGACTCTATTGATTAGGTAGCTTCTGAAGGCAGTTGGTTGAACTTGTTTTTATTGAGGCATATCATAGGACAGTGGTGTGAATTCAAATGCATATAATAATTGAAAACCATTTATCTTATTGCTTTAATTTGACAATTGTGTGCTACAGTGTCTTGGTCTATCATGTAAACTTCCAACAATAATAATCAATGTTTGTGGTAGTAAGGTGACAGCATACGATACTCTTACGGTCATGACCTGTCTCAGTGTTTTGCATTTGTTTACTTTTCTCAGTTAGGTTTTCCCCATGTCCTTAGATTTATTTTGTTACTTGTTTCTTTCTAGAGTAGTTTGTTATATATGTTCGTTTATTTTTAGGTTTATTATTCAGTTTAGTTAGGTTCCTCTTGTCCCCGTCTTCCCAGCTAGTTTATATATTTAGATTCTTGTACTTCTCGTGTTTATAGTTTTCCTTAGATCTGTTTCCCTGGGTTTGTCATTAGTCTAGTTCTTTCCTGGTCTCTGTGTTCCCCTGCACCTGTAGCCATAAAAACCTACTCCCTCAGTTCTCTGCAGCTTGTCCTCATACCTGTTCATTATTTTTCTGATTACATGCCTCCCTTTCTCATTGGTTCATACTCCACATCCCTTAGCTTCTTGGTTTTCATTGTTCCTTGCTGGTTCCTCTCGTTAACCACCCTATATCTTCTTCCTAGTGGTTTGTTTTCTGTTTTGCCTCATGAACCTGTTCCCTGGAATTGTCTGCCAGTTATTCTGCTGTGCATTTTTCATACTATGACAGTTACTGCTGACGTCTCTAAAACATTGTGTCTTCGTTCAGAAGTGCAAAACCCTCAAATTTTTTCTTTATATATTCTATTTATATGTATATATTTACAGAAAAACGGTTCATTTATTTGTTGTGTTTTCTGTATTTATTGCAATAATATTCATCGAGAAAACCACACATTAACAAAACATCATTAATCATGCAGATCAAACTTTTAAGATAAAGAACATATAAAAGAAACAACAAAACGTTTTTTACATGCAAACAAGAAGGAATATTTTTGTCATAATCAGTGTTTTTTTTTTTCACTTTATTTTGAGCAATGCTAATATAATTTTCAAGAATTGATTTGCAGTTGTGAAGAATATCTCAAGTAAAATTAAAACTAAAATTCATTCTAAAATAAAAATAATCATTTAAGCTTCTGGAATCCTGTGAATCCTTTTAATAAAAGCAAAGATGTGTTCATTCAACACAAAATAGTTCATTCCACATCAATTACCAGTGTTTGTACTGAATTTACTGAAGTGATGTCGGTTTCTAATGTCCAGGTACGCTGTAATGTACAGGTAAACTGGGCCTGGTAGTAAAACTGTTCGTATGACAATGTGATGACGAAGATTTGTCATTGAATCAACACCCATATTCATATGAGTCCCCTGCTCTGTATTTATATTTCTGTCTGACCCATATACATCAGAATGTCTCTTAGGAAGATCTACCGGTTAAGTTCAATTATTTTCGGCTCTTTTAAATTCATTTCTACAATCAGTTTGATCCAGAATCTGATGTTTTTCCAGAAACATAATGACTGATGTCCTGATTGATGATGATCATGATAATTATAGTTTCCATCAGCTCATCTGTACATGAATTTGAACAACAACAACATTTGGTCTTATAAAACAATAACTGTAAATGTAATTAGTTTAGGTGAATAAAAATCCTCCTGAGCAGTGATAGCCTCCATGGCTGAACAGAAACAGGAAGGGGCAGCACCCAAACAAACTCCAACATCAACAAAACAACAAACAAGATGACAAAGTAGCTCCATAAAGACAGCTGATCTCTGAGCAGTGAAGAAATGACACAACAATGAGCTCTCAGCAACAATGATGGAGACTAAAGAAACTGGAACTAAAATAAACATTTTAACCAACTGGACCTCAGAACAGTTCTGACTATTTCAGGTTAATAAACTCAGCAGAGGGTCTACCAGGAGATAAAGACAAGAGGTAAACCCAAACTCCAGCATATAGAGGCTGAGTGAATGTGGTCTGGACTCTGTGGAGGAGAGTCATGGTTTCAGAGATGCTGTAAAAAGACAGAATACCTGCTCTGTGGTTCAAGTACACTCCTAGTCTGGAGGAAACTGGACCTGGTACTGGAGTTTCAATGCTATTGTAACAAAATGTGTAACTCTCATTGTCAAAGCATAATGACCAAGATTTGTCATTGAATCCATATACATATTGACCTGACCATCCTGACCTCCTGATGTTCTTGTAGGAAACTGCTACATAAACTCCTCTTCCTCTCCTCTCCACCTCCCAGTAACAGCGTCTAGTCAGACTCTCTCTGATCAGGACCTGCCAATGATAATCAGTGAATCTCTCTGGATGACCAGGATAAGATGTTTTTGTTTCATTTCCTTTACGTTTTTGTTCCCATCAGATAATAACAGAAATATGTTTGCTGTGTTTGGATCCAGAGTGATTTCTTGTGAATGTTTTAAGAATCTAGCTCTGTTCTTTGGTTCTGGTTCTGACAGTAAAACCTCCACTACTTTGAATGTCAGTGAGATGTTTCATTCCTAAGTAAACAGGTGGATCCCTCAAACAGCCACAGCCAGCTTTGTTTTCTCTCTCATTCACTCACTTATCAGCAGCATTTGTACTTCTCAGCTCTTTCACTTTACATCAAACTTAGTCTGAGTTTATCAGACCTGTGAAAGAAAGGATCCAGGAAATATGTTGTCAGATTTAATCTTTCTGTTTTTAGAGATGGGAGTGGTCATCACTGCATGTTTCATTCCAGGTCAAAGAGCAGCATAGCATGGTGTCACCTTCATCTGAGATCACCAGACTTAATTCTGAAGTTTTTTGTTCAAATATATTTCTCTTGTTGGGGCCATCCCTTTTGGTCGCACATTTTGACGCACGCAGCTCAACAGACGTCGCAGCTCTGACGTCACTGGGAGTATAAACGCATTGCTGTTATTTCAGCTTTTAACTTTGTTCTCTCTTTTCTCTTCCTAGAAGCGACACCTGGCCTGGCTCTGTGTCTGCCTGTGACACCTTTCTGGAGAGGGGAATCGTCCGAGCTTCTGCTGGCAACAACTTAATGTTCACCCTCTACCGATGATCCACATGACCCTGTCTTTCAGTGTTTAACCCGTTCTCTCTCCTAGACATGGCAATTGACTGAGCTTAACTGTAACTAATTATATGTGCTCTCTTTCAGACTCTAACCTTGAAAACTGGCTCAGAGTTTATCTGTTCTTTCTTTCTAGATGAAACAACTAAAGGAGCTACATCCATTAACGTTTACTTTTCCTTCCCATAGAAAGGACTCCTGGATCAGTGCTTCTTTGTTCTCTTTGTGTCTCTGCTCTGTTCTCTCAAACCCCCAGTTGGTCGTGGCAGATGGCCGCTCACACTGAGCCTGGTTCTGCTGGAGGTTTCTTCCTGTTAAAAGGGAGTTTTTCCTCTCTACTGTCGCTACATGCATGCTCAGTATGAGGGATTGCTGCAAAGTCAACGCCAGTGACTGTCCACTGTCTCTACATGCTCATCCAGGAGGAGTGAATGCTGCAAGTCACTGACTGGATGCAATCTGCTGGGTTTCATTAGATAGAAAAACTTTTTATCCAATTTGAATAAAAAGCTAACTCCGACCGCACTGTTCAATGGTTAGGATTAATTGGAATGTATGAACCTGACTGTTGTGAAGTGCCTTGAGACAACATGTGTTGTGAATTGGCGCTATATAAATAAAATAAATAAACTGAATAAACCGGCTGAGATGCAGAGTTTCGGGGCCATTTCCCGCCTGTCGCAGGACAGCGCATAGGAGGCACATTTCTGGAGAGACAAGAGCTCGCAGGCGAACTTTTGCTCCACAAGGCTATTCCCGGAAGAGCTTGAAAGCTGGAAATCTGTCTGATACGAGAAGATCAGAGGATTTATTAGCCGATCGAAGACCACGCCAACACCCGGCGCAGGTAAAAAAACCTACAGAGGTTCTATGTCCAAGGAGAAGAGTTTCCTCCTTGTGTAATGCAGTCGACTAAAGGTTCTTCATATTTTCCCCTCGTGGACGGATGAGAAATTACCGTTTTTTTTCTTTAATTTGATCACGGACGCGTGATCCCCCCCTTCTTTTTCTTCAGACCTGATCAATCCTCAGCCGGAGGAGATAAGAAATCAACTTCAAAGTAATTTCGTTCTTTTCATAGTAAACCGGATAGGTGCATTTAGAGGTCTGGGCAAGATGAGGCAGTTAAGGTGATGTAGGATCACCTGTAGTTAATCTAAGGTATTAACTTGTTGCATGCAATACTGATGGAAGTGTTTTATGCTGAGCTGTGTTTTGATTTGCTGCTAAATCGCGCGTGGTTAATGTTTGTCCGGCTGATCCCAAATCAGCCAGGAGTTAGAAGTTGGACTTTTAAAAGTTTTTCATTCAAGGCAGCTGCGGTCTGGGCCTCGCCTGACCACTCTTTGTTCCAGTTTTATTGCTGGAGTTTTTCCACTGGGTTCCCGAGTTTTATGACCCTTTGTCAAGATTTGGGGCGATCAGCTGGTTGTGGCTAAAGGGGCGTGGCTTCACCGTTTCATCAGCTGATCGCTGCGATCGAGACATCAACACAACATAAACTACTGGTTTGATCTTCATAGACACTAAATGCATATATATATATATTTCTTTTATTATTATTGTTAGGTAGTCATTGTTATTCCCTTTGTGTAGAATGGTGCTTATTAGTTAGGTGAAGGTTTTGGACCAGAATAATGGAATATCAGGAATATTTGGCTTCAATAAATCTTCATATATATAATTAAGAAAAGCGTTTGTGTTTATTTCGTGCAAGAGTGATTTATCTGTCAAAACAAGGTCAAAGTTCCCCCACCTTCGGTGAAGTGGTTGAATAAACAGTGAGTTTGTGGTTTTGGTTAATAATTTGTAATTATTAAAGTGCTTTGAGCTCATAATCACAACACCAGAGGATATCTCTGATTTCTATTCATAAGTAATGATTTTTGGTCAGTCAGTCATTTTCTATTGCTTATTCCATTGTGGGTCGCGGGGAAGCTGGTGCCTATCTCCAGCAGTCTATGGGCGAGAGGCGGGGTACACCCTGGACAGGTCGCCAGTCCGTCGCAGGGCAACACACATACAACCACACACAAACTCATTCATACACCTAAGGGCAATTTAGAGTGACCAATTAACCTAACAGGCTTGTCTTTGGACTGTGGGAGGAAGCTGGAGTACCCGGTGAGAACCCACGCATGCACGGGGAGAACATGCAAACTCCATGGAGAAAGACCCCTGGCCGGGAATTGAACCAAGGACCTTCTTGCTGCAAGGCAACAGTGCTACCAACTGCGCCACCATGCAGCCATGATTTTTGGTTGAGAAATTAATATTTTTCAAATTATTATTTAAAATTATGATTCTTCCTTACACCACATGACCTTCTCCAATTCCTCCTCTGGATCATCCATATGGTCATTGGCAAACTTCAGACGGGCCTGGACATGCTCTGGTTTGAGCAGGGGGACCTTGGGTGCGCTCCAGGATTTTAATCCATGGCAGCATAGTGTGTTACTAAGGGTCTTCTCTGAGACTGTGGTCCCGGCTCTTTTCAGGTCATTGACTAGGTCCTGCAGAGTATTCCTGGGCTGATCCCTCACCTTTCTTATGATCACTGATGCCCTATGAGGTGAGATCTGGCATGGAGCCCCAGACCGAGGGAGATTGTCCGTCATCTTGAAGTTCTTCGATTGTCTTATAATTGCACCAACAGCTGTTGCCTTCTCACAAAGCTGCTTGGCTATTTTTCTGTAGTCCATCCCAGCCTTGTGCAGGTCTACAATTTTATCCCTGATGTCCTTACAGCTCTCTGGTCTTCGCCAATGTGGAGAGGTTGGAGTTTGTTTAATTGAATGTGTGGACAGGTGTCTTTATACAGATAACGAGTTCAAACAGGTGCAGTTAATACAGGTAATGAGTGGAGAACAGGAGGGCTTCTTAAAGAAGAACTAACAGGCCTGTGAGAACCGGGATTCTTACTGGTTGTTGGGTGATCAAATACTTATGTCATGCAATAAAATGTTAATTAATTACTTACAAATCACACAATGTGGTTTTCATTAACCAGTTAACAGGGGACATTGATCATTGATACTTCCAACGTTAAGATCTCCAGCAGTCTATGGGCAGGAGGTGGGGTACACCCTGGACAGGTTGCCAGTCCATTGCATACACACTCATTTGGTCTAAGGGCAATTTAGAGAAACCAATTAAAGGTTATGTTTTTGGTCTGTGGGAGGAAGTCAGAGTACCTGGAGAGAACCCACAGATGCACAGGGAGAACATGCAGAAAGACCCCCGGCCAGGAGTCGAACTCAGGACCTTCTTGCTGCATGGCAGCAGTGCTACCAACTGCGCCACCGTGCGCACGTTCTCAATAGGCTTTATGTTTTCTCACAGTAACATGTAACACTAAGGTCATATGTTCATTTCAATTGAATTCAGTTTTATTTATATAGCGCCAATTCACAACACATGTTGTCTCAAGGCACTTCACAACAGTCAGGTTCATACATTCCAATTAATCCTAACCATTGAACAGTGCAGTCGGAGTTAGTTATTTATTCAAATTGGATAAAAAGTTTTTCTGTCTAATGAAACCCAGCAGATTGCATCCAGCCAGTGACTTGCAGCATTCACTCCTCCTGGATGAGCATGTAGAGACAGTGGACAGTTACTGGCGTTGACTTTGCAGCAATCCCTCATACTGAGCATGCATGTAGCGACAGTGGAGAGGAAAAACTCCCTTTTAACAGGAAGAAACCTCCAGCAGAACCAGGCTCAGTGTGAGCGGCCATCTGCCACAACCGACTGGGGGTTTGAGAGAACAGAGCAGAGACACAAAGAGAACAAAGAAGCACTGATCCAGGAGTACTTTCTATGGGAAGGAAAAGTAAATGTTAATGGATGTAGCTCCTTTAGTCGTTTCACCTAGAAAGAAAGAACAGATAAACTCTGAGCCAGTTTTCAAGGTTAGAATCTGAAAGAGAGCACATATAATTAGTTACAGTAAAAGCTCAGTCAATTTCCATGTCTAGGAGAGAGAAAGGGTTAAACACTGAAAGACAGGGCCATGTGGATCATCGGTAGAGGGTGAGAATTAAGTTGTTGCCAGCAGAAGCTCGGGCGATTCCCCTCTCCAGAAAGGTGTCACAGGTAGATACAAAGTCAAGCCAGGTGTAGCTTCTAGGAAGAGAAAAGAGAGAACAAAGTTAAAAGCTGAAATAACAGCAAATAATGCAAAATTGGAGAGTAGTGTGAGAATGTAGCGAAGAGGGTGAAAGTGGTCGTTATGTCCTCCAGCAGCCTAAGCCTATAGCAGCATAACTACACAGATAGTTTCAGTTCAGATTGTTTAGTTAAACGGCGCTTATTTACAACAATGTCGTTTCAAGGAACCCCACAAAGGGTCCCACTGATGGTCATTGTTATACTAAAAACCACAACGATTGGGATACCTCTCTCTGTCAGACTGATTATAACCATTGGAAAAGAGAAAAGAGAAGTCAACAACTCATTTTCATTTTATTGTCTGCATTTCCATGTTAAAGTCTGATGCAACTGTGCTGTTTTGAATGGACCATCTTCACCTCCACTGTAAGTACAGAACATCCAGGCTGCTTTATTTTGTTATTAGGGCCTTTATTACAGTACCCTGTAAGGTTGTGTTGTGCCTCTAGGTATATATTTTCTACAGTGTAATTGTGTAAAAACTAAATACGTTCAGTGGTCTAGCTCTCTAATTTACATATTTTGCTCATATGCAGGTCTGAATATGTCAATATTTCCTTATGATGACTGCAGAGTAAAATTCTGATCACAGTAAAATATTTAGGACACACATGCATTGTGTTGTGTCCTACAGTATAGTTTTCCCTAGGTTTGATTCAACTGCATATCTCAATGTTTACTATTTTGTGGTAAATCATAGTACATTGAACAATAATAGCTGTGTGAGATTATTGCTAATATTCTGCCGTAGAATCCAGTTATATGTGCTTTTTTTTTTACTTTGAGCACCTGCCCAATTAGTGGTCTCTGCGTTCTGCGGTCCTTGCCTTAATGAATCCATTAAGCTAATAGACTAAAAAGAAAACTATTTGATGTTAGGCAGCCTTTCCTTTCGTTAACTGGTTTATAACCAGTTTGAATGTTGTGCAATGTTCACTTCTTTTGAACTTTCAGAATAAAAGCAGAAATTATAACTTTTTATAACATTCTTGAATATACAAAAATGTCTTCAAAGATAACTTTTACATGACTTTGCAGTTTTACTTGCATATGATAATGCTGCTAATACATAATTTTAGAGCTAAATATCTGTAAAACATCCTTTGAACACTTTTGACAAAATCTTTTGTTTCAGTTGAGATTTCCTGGCGATGCCAGACTTTTCAGAATCTCTTTGTAGCTCCTTCCCAGCCTAAAATAAAACTCGATCAGTCTATCCCAGTCCATCCAGGTGTTGTCTTGTTCCTCTGTATGTTTGAGAAAGTGCCCTGTTTTAGTATTTTGTGCACAATTTGTATATATTTTGTGGGGACAAATTAGTATTTCGTGCGCTTTAATGTTCATCATCACAGAAATGTATTTTATTTATGAACAGTAATAAGTGTGAAAGGTTAATGGTTCTAAAACTGTCTCTGACTGTACAGGAGTGCAATGCTTTGATCATCCTCTGTCCATTTACTTGTGAAATCTCAGCAGCTGTGAATTATTTCTTTATTTAAAGCAATGGTAATAAGCATACAACTTTATGCACAGAATAAAACAACCGATCAACTGTTTAAAATGTGTTGAATTCTAAAAGAAAAACAATTAACATCATTCTGTAAAAATAATAAACCAAGAGATATCAAAGTAACCAGAGTTTTGTTCACTAATATTTTTACACCCAAACAGAAGGACAGATATTTTTGTCAAAAGATGTTAGTTTTCTTACTTCAAAGATTTCTGACATAATATTTTGAATTGCATTGATCAAAGAGTACATTGGCATCATATCTATCCAACAAGAAAATCCTACCAGTGGTAGGAGGTTTATAGTTTTAAAGAACTCACCAGAGTCTCCTACATCTAAAATCTAAACCCAGCACCTTTAAATCCAGTAGTTTCTTCTCTTTTTCATTTCTACAATCAGTTTGATCCAGAATCTGATGTTTGTTCAATAAAATAATGACTGATGTCCTGATTGATGATGATCATGATAATTACAGTTTCCATCAACTCATCTGTACATGGATTTGAACAACAACAACATTTGGTCAGACAAAGTGATAAATGTAAATGTAATTCGTTTAGGTGAATAAAAATCCTCCTGAGCAGTGAGAGCGTCCATGGCTGAACAGAAACAGGAAGGGGCAGCACCCAAACAAACTCCAACATCAACAAAACAACAAACAAGATGACAAAGTAGCTCCATAAAGACAGCTGATCTCTGAGCAGTGAAGAAATGACACAACAATGAGCTCTCAGCAACAATGATGGAGACTAAAGAAACTGGAACTAAAATAAACATTTTAACCAACCGGACCTCAGATCAGTTCTGACTATTTCAGTTTAATGAACTCAGCAGAGGGTCTACCAGGAGATAAAGATAAGAGGTAAATCCTAACTCCAGCATGTAGAGGCTGAGTGAATGTGGTCTGGACTCTGTGGAGGAGAGTCATGGTCTCAGAGACGCTGTAGAAAGACAGAATACCTGCGCTGTGATCCAGGTACACTCCCACTCTGGAGGAAACTGGACCTGATACTGGAGTTAGATTGTTGTTGTGATAAAATGTGTAACTGTTTGTGTCACAGCGTAATGACCAAGACTTGTCATTAAATCCAAACCTACATTCATTTGACCACCCTGCTCTGCTGATATTCTTGTATGAAACTGTTATAAGAACTTCTCCTTTTTTCTCCACCTCCCAGTAACAATGCCCAGTCAGACTCTCTCTACTCAGGACCTGATTATAACCAGTGAATCTGTCTGGATGATCAGGATAAAACTGTTGTTGTTTCATTAATGTTACTTTTCTGTTTCCCTCAGATAATAACAACTTCATATTTGCTGTGTTTGGATCCAGAGTGATTTCTCGTGAATATTTACAGAATCCAGCTCTGGTCGTTAGTTCCGGTCCTGGCAGTAAAACCTCCACCTCAGTGACCATCAATGAGATGTTTGTCCATGTATCTCTCAGGATGTCCTGTAATATATCTCTGAGCTCTGACACAGCTGCTGTCACATCCTCAAAGTATCTCAGAGGATGAATATTGATGCTGGATGAGTGTGTAGACTCACTGAGTGCTGACAGTGAGGGGTAGTTGTGGAGAAACTGGTTGTGATCCTCTGTCTTTGAGAGCTGCTCCAGTTCAGCATCTTTCCTCTTCAGCTCAGTGATCTCCTGCTCCAGCTTCTCCTGAAGATCTTTGACTCGACTCACTTCTGTTTCCTGCTGGGATCTGATCTGCTGCGTCACATCAGACCTTCTTCTCTGGATGAGACGGATCATCTCAGTGAAGATCTTCTCACTGTCCTTCACTGCTTTATCAGCAGAGACATTGATGGCCTCCACCTCCTGTTGAAGCAGCTTCAGATCTTTCTCTTGGTCCTGGATTCTCTGCTGGATTTGTTGTTGACTCACCTGGAGCTCCTTCTGCTTCTCAGTCCTTTCTGCTGCAGCTGGGACTGTTTCATGACCTTTATGTTCATCCATAGAGCAGAGATAACAGATACACTGTTGATCAGTACGACAGAAGATCTTCATCACCTCATCATGATGAGAGCAGATGTTCACATCTTCAGGTCCAGCATAGCAGTGATCAGCTGGAGCAGCTTTGAGTCCAGTTTTCTTCAGATCCTCCACTAATTCTGCTAACATGATGTTTTTCTTCAGAAGAGGTCTAGGTATGAAAGTCTCCCTGCACTGAGGACAGCTGTGGATTCTCCTCTGATCTTCTCCATCCCAGAACTCTGTAATACAGTTCATACAGTAGCTGTGTCCACAGGGAATAGTCACTGGATCCTTCAGTAGATCCAAACAGATGGAACAGGAGTATTTAGATGACTCTGTCTGATTTTCTTGCTGTGCCATTTTACCTCTGAATGTCTATAGCTTCTTTCTCTTATCAGCAAATAGATAAGTCACACAAAAACCAAACTTTGCTTCTTTTTCTTGTTTACTCACTGATCTGCAGGAGATTGTCAGGTCTTCAACTTAATAAAGTCATTCTGACTTTGTCTGATCTGTGAATAGAAAAACCAGGAACTAAGTCGTTAGACTCTGTCTTTGAGAAGTGGGAGTGGTTATCACTGCATCTTTCATTCCAGGTGAAAAAGCAGTTTAGATCTACAGTATTAGGATACACCGAAGCAAGCTTCAGTCTTGATCTCCATCCTTAATATAGTAGTTTTTAGGTGGAACATATTTGTTTCTATAAATCATACCTGTAACTAATTTGTTGTGGTAGATTCTGGTGATGTATTTAAAAGCTCTTGGACACTTTTGTCTGTGTTGCATGAAGAAGGAAAACAGAAGACACATTCCATGCTTACAATATGAGTCACATTGTCTTTAACCTGCTGAGCTGGTTGGAGTGGGACTGACTTGCTGCTGTAACAAACATTTTTATCTAGGGGATACACCAATATGTGAACTTCAGTATGTATTAATCCAACACCTCTCCCTTTTCTTTACTCAGTAATTCAACACTAACAAAATAGTAAACATGAGTGAAAAATTAAGTGACTGAGGAATACAGTTAATAAAATTAATTATTTAGATGTATTACTAGTTTAAAACCAAGGAGCTTCCAACAGGACGTTATGAGTAAATGAACCCTGAATGAAACCATATTTCTCCGATCAAAGGTGTAACTCGCTGTTAAACCATTGCAAGGCTCATTTTTGATTATGCACAGAAAGATTTAAGACAACCTGACATCTTTCAGCTTCCTCCCACTCCTTAAATCACACGTGACATTTTCGGGGGTGGGGGTGGGGGGGGGGGGTTCTGGTTTGGGGACCAGTGGATTTCGTCTCTCTTTTTCACAGATGACATAGTTCTGCTGATCCCCTCTAGCCAAGACCTATAGCATAGTTCACAGCTGAGTGCAAAGCGACGGGGATGACAATCAGCTCCTCTAAGTCTGAAGCCATGGTTCTTGATCGGTAAAGGGTAGCTTGCCCTCACTGATTATGAGGGGTGTTCCTGCCTCAAGTGGAGGAGTTCATTTACCTTGGGGTCTTGTTCACGAGTGAGGGGAGAATAGAGCGGAAGATCAACAGACGGATCAGTGTGGCTGCCACAGTAATAAGGACACTGCGATGGTCCGCTGTGGTGAAGAGACAGCTGAGCCAAAAAGGAAAACTCTCGATTTACTGGTCGGTCTACATTCCTAACCTCATCTATGGGCATTAACTTTGGGTCATGACCGAAAGAACGAGATCCCGGAACAAGTGGCAGAAATGAGCTTCCTCTAAAAAGTGGCCAGACGCTCCCTAAGAGACAGGCGTGAGGAGTTGGCCATCCAGGAAGAGCTCAGAGTAGAGCCACTGCTCCTCAACATCTTGAGGAGTCAGCTACGATGGCACAGGCATAAGTTGGATTCCCAAGACAAAGAGTACTAGAACGAGTACAAATACAAGTAAATCATTAAAATAAACCTCAAACAAATAATTGCAATAGGACATTCTTAAATATTTAAAATTGTTTAGACATTTATGCTGTTGCTGAACATGTGTCATGTTTAGAACTTGAGTCTTTAGTGCAAGTGATAATTATGGACATCAAGAGATAATTTAAACAGTTTTTTGTAAAATATGTACATGGAGGTTGTTCTTCTGGATAGTTGGGTGGGTGAGAGAGAGAAAGAGAGAGCAGATGCTCTTCTTTTACAACAACCTGCAACAGTTAAGGAGAAGCTTGAATATGGCTGGAATATGGCTGACTAGTGTTGCGGTCATCCATTTTGGTCGCACATTTTGACACACGCAGCTCAACAGACGTCGCAGCTCTGACGTCACGAAGAGTGTAAAACCCAGAGGAGATGAAGTTTCGTTGCCATTTCCTGCCTGTCTCTCAGGACAGTGCATTGGTGGCGCATATCTAGAGAAACAAAAGCTCGCAGGCAAACTTTTGCTCCACAATACCATTCCCGGAAGAGCTTGAAAGCTGGAAATCTGTCTGATACGAGAAGATCAGAGGATTTATTCACCAATCGAAGACCACGCCAACACCCGCCGCAGGTGGAAACCCACAGAGGTTCTATGTCCAAGGAGATGAGTTTTCCTCCTTGTGTAATGCAGTCGACTAACAGTTCATCTTTCCCCTCCTGGACGGATGAGAAATTACCGTTTGTTTTTTTTATTTGATCACGGACGCGTGATCCCCCCCTTCTTTTTCTTCAGACCTGATCCATCCTCAGCCGGAGGAGAGAAGAAATCCACGTTAAAGTAATTTTGTTCTTTTCATATTAAACCGGATAGGTGGATTTAGAGGTCTGGGCAGGATGAGGCATAGTGAAGGAGATTTAGAATCATCTGTAGTTAATCTAAGGTATTAACTTGTTGCATGCAATACTGATTGAATTATGTTAATTATTCAGATATACAAGCAGCTTCAATACCTCACGTACGATTCAATAGTCACCTTATAAATTAGTAGCATATTTATGCATCAATTTTATATCTAAAGTCATTTAGATATTTAGGAGGTGGACTGGCAGTACTTGTGAACAACAGATGGTGTAATCCAGGACATGTTACTGTGAAGTGTCATCTCTGCAGTCCAGATATTGAACTGTTGGCTGTAAGTTTTCGTCCATATTATTTACCCAGAGAGTTCACCAGTGTTATTTTGGCAACAGTTTACGTTCCACCTTCCGCTGTTGCTGACACTGCATGTGATGCCATCAGCTCAGTTGTTGCTAAGCTACAGACACAAAACCCCAATGCTTTTGTGGAAATTTCTGGTGATTTTAACCATGCTTCACTCTCTGCTACACTTCCAACGTTTCAACAATTTGTCAGCTGCTCTACCAGAGAAAACAAAACATTGGATTTGTTTTATGCAAATGTCAAGGACTCATACATCTCTACAGCAAGACCTCCTCTAGGCAAATCAGATCACAATCTTGTTTTTCTCTGCTCGAAATATAAGCCCCTTGTTCAGAGGCAACCTGTAATAAAGAGGACTTTGAGAAAATGGTCACAAGAAGCTGAAGAAGCTCTGCAAGGTTGCTTTGAGGCTACAGACTGGTACGCACTGTGCCAGCCACATGGAGAGGACATCAATGCCATGACTGAGTGTGTAACTGACTATATAAACTTCTGTGTGGATAACATCATCCCCACCAGAACCGTGAGATGCTTCCCCAATAACAAACCTTGGATCACCAGTGACCTGAAGGACCTGCTTAACAAGAAAAAAAGAGACTTCAGAGAGGGAGACAGAGAATTATTGAGGAGTATACAGAAGCAACTTAAAGTCAAGATAAGAGACAGCAAGGAGGTGTACAAGAAGAAGCTGGAGAGCAAGCTCCAGCAAAACAATATCAGAGATGTGTGGACAGGGATGAAGAAGATCACAGGCTTCAGGCAGAAGGATGATCAGACCACTGGAGGTCTGGATAGAGCCAATGAACTGAACCTATTCTTCAATAGGTTCAGTTCAGAAACAAGCTTCGCATCCTCCTCTCCTGCTCACAGCTAAACAGACATTCCACCTTCCTTTGACCCAAAGGACCCACAGCTGTCCAGTAACACCTCACATTTTTTATCTTCCACCTCAGCCCTAGACCCTTCTGCTTCTACATGTTTGCCTTCAACCATATCAGAAGATGCTGATGCTTCCTTTGCTTCCCCCTTCCACCTGTGTGTCTCAAGAAGTCAGGTGAAGAGACAACTGGAGAGACTGAATAGGAATAAGGCTGCAGGTCCAGATCATGTCAGCCCTAGAGTCCTGAAGGCCTGTGCAGAGCAGCTCTGTGGGATTCTGCAGCACCTCTTCAACCTTAGCCTGGCCCAGAAGAAGGTTCCGGTGTTGTGGAAGACCTCCTGTCTTGTTCCGGTACCAAAGAAAACTCACCCATCAGTCCTCAATGACTATAGACCTATTGCCCTGACATCCCACATCATGAAGGTCCTAGAGAGACTCCTGTTGGCCCACCTGAGTAAGCAAACAGTAAACCATCAGGACCCCCTTCAGTTTGCTTATCGCTGTGGAGTTGGAGTTGAAGATGCCATCATACACCTGCTTCAACAAACCCACTGTCATCTGGACAAAGCCAGTAGCACTGTGAGGATCATGTTCTTTGATTTCTCCAGTGCATTTAATACAATCCAACCTGATTTGCTTTGTCAGAAACTCCAGAAGATCAAAGACTACCTGACAAACAGACCACAGTTTGTGAGACTGAAGGGTTGTGAGTCTAACCAGATAGTCAGCAGCACAGGAGCACCACAGGGGACTGTACTCTCACCATTCCTTTTCACTCTGTACACCTCAGACTTCCAGTACAAGACAGACTCCTGTCATCTGCAGAAATACTCGGATGATTCTGTAGTCGTGGGGTGGATCAGAGATGGACAAGAAGCTGAGTACAGGATGGTGGTGGACCGCTTTGTGGCATGGTGTGGAAACAATCATCTCATTTTGAATGTGACTAAAACAAAGGAGATGATTGTATATTTTAAGAGAAACAGGAATAAGTCAAAAACTATTTCTATCATGGGAGAAGAAGTGGAGGTGGTGGAGGAGTATAAATACCTCGGTGTTCACCTGGACAACAGACTAGAGTGGAGATGCAACTGTGAAGCCATCTACAAGAAGGGACAGAGCAGACTGTACTTCTTGAGGAAGCTTAGGTCCATTGGTGTTTGCAGCAAGATGCTGCAGATCTTCTATAAGTCTGTTGTGGAGAGTGTGATCTCTTCTGCCATCATTTGCTGGGGAAGCAGCATCAGAGCCAGGGACTTAAAAAAGCTCAACAAGCTGATAAAGAAGGCTGGCTCTGTTCTGGGGACTCATCTGGAACCTCTGGAGATCATTGTGGAAAGATGGATTCTTCATAAAATGAAGAACATTATGGAGAACCCTGAGCATCCTCTTCATAAGACTGTCCTACAACAACAGAGTGTCTTCAGTCAGAGGCTTCTTCAGATCTGCTGTAAGACGGAGCGCTACAGGAGATCCTTCCTGCCCACAGCCATCAGCATCTACAACGGCTCTTTGAAGAAACCTTCATAATATGAGCTATAACAACATTTAATTTCCCTTTGGGATTAATAAAGTATTTTTGAATTGAATTGAATTTCACCAAGTGAAACACATTATTGAAATCAGGGGTTCTAAACCCTGGTCCTCAGGACCCACTGTCCTACATGTTTTAGGTCATTTCGTTCTTTTCCACAAGCCTGACTTAAATTATTTGGTGATTAACAGGCTTCTGCAGCCCTGGACGGCATCCTGAGGAATTAATGTGATCATTGAATCAGGTCTGAAAACTTAACATTATTACTTTAGAACAATAAAAAAATATTTTAATGCAGAAATGTGGGATTAATTTTATTAAACATCTATGTGGTGCATCAAAACACGCTGCTGTTCACACAGAAAGGTTAGTTGGAAGACTGCAACATTAAAGATCTGCAAACAAATACAAGACGCTTTAATTCAGTGCAGAACCTGGTCTGGACTGGATAGAGTGGTTGAAGACATGAGGAATACTGCATTAAACCTGCAGACAAACAAATAAATAAACATGTACACATTTATTCCATAAGGTTTGTTGCAAAGAGAAACCAGCAACTGAATGAATCCAGGTGCTTTTAGATTTGGTCCAAATTATAGTTGCTGCAGCAGCCAATCACTGCTTGGTTCTCTTGCTGTAGCACTTGATGCACAGCATCCTGCCATCCAGAGGATAACCTGGACATTTATCTACTTCAGATGAAAGTGGGCGAACACAGTCCTCACATCGGTAACACTTGATGTGGAAGTTCTTGTCCAGAGCCACTACTTTCACAATTTCTTCACTGCCTGGAGCTGGAACAATGGGTTCTTTACAGATCTCACACAGAGGAGAGAAACGCCTGTGGTAATCCTGGACACAGTAGGGTTTGTTATCTTCACCTGCAATAAAGGGGAGTCCTTCCAGTATGCAGGAGCAGGTGCTGCAGCAGAAACAGTGGACATGAAAACACTTTCCCATGGCCTTCAGCACACGGTCAGTGATTCTCTCTCCACATCGAGAGCATGCTGCCAGAGACTTCCTGTAGCACAGTTCACATTGTGGTGAGCCTTCCCTGTTGTAGAACTGCATGCCCTGCAGGGAGCGACAGCAGCTCATGCAACAGAAGCAGCTGGAGTGGAAGACTTTGTCCATGGCCTTCACAGCTGGCTGAGTGCTGGACAGAACCTTGCTACATTTCCCACAAACCTTCGATGGAGTGGAGGTGATAACAGGTGCTGCTTTGTCTTTGTTGAAGTTCTTGATTATTTTCTCTCTCTGCTGCAATTTCTTCATGTTTGTGGAGACACCACCCCCTGGGACAGGGACTGGGTCAGGAGGCGACAACACTGATAAAGGCCTGCTTTTCACCGGGTTTTTGACAGAGGAGGGAGATGTTGCCTCACTGTCCTCCACTGCTTTATTAGCAGAGACATTGATGGCCTCCATCTTCTGCTGAAGCAGCTTCACACATTTCTCTTGGTCCTGGATTCTCTGCTGGGTTTTTAGTCTCCTCACCTGGAGCTCCTTCTGCTTCTCAGTCCTTTCTGCTGCAGGTGAGACCGTTTTAAATTTTTCGTATAAAGCCTTCATCACCTCATCATGACGAGAGCTGCTGTTCTGTTGGGGCTTTGCAGAAACTTCAGCAAGTTTATGTTTCCTAAATGTTAGAGACTCATAATGAGGTTGGAGGTGTTTCTCACAAAAAGAGGCTAAGCAGACCAGACAGTACTTCACAGCTTTCATCTTCCTCCCAGTGCAGACATCACAGGCCACATCTTCAGGTCCAGCATAGCAGTGACCAGGTGGAGCAGCTGGGAGTCCAGTCTTCTTCAGATCCTCCACTAAAGCAGCTAACAGGATGTTTTTCACCAGCATAGGCCTCGGTTTGAAAGTCTTCCTGCACTGAGGGCAGCTGTGGACTCCTTTTCGATCCTCTCGATCCCAGCTGGAGGAAATACAGTTCATACAGTAGCTGTGTCCACAGGGAATAGTCACTGGTCTCTTCAGGACATCCAAACAAATACAACAAGATAATTTAGCAGAATCCATCTGATCTCCCTGCTGCGATGTTTCAGCTCTCAGTAATACTGTGTGCCAGTTGCTTCAGGAAATGAATGTCTCTTACGTAGCTTTGCTGGAGTTGCGGTTGGACTCGTCCTCCTGGCACATGGGAGGAGCTTTATTGCTGTTATCAGAGCTCTGGAAAGCAGAGGTTGTTGTTGTAGAGTGAAATGTTTATGGAAAATTATAAACCTGACATCTAAAAATGGTTAAGATTTATCCATTCATTTAATTTAATTCAGTTTATTATTATTGGGCAGATTTACAACAAATGACGTCTCAGGGCGCAAGACAAACAGACCTGATTCATGTACAGAAATCTACTGTATGATCAGTCTATTCACAGACAGATTCAGTAAAATGCATGTCAGTATTGTGACCCACTGATATTATGACTTTTTTTTACGTTGAAACTCGAAGCTCATGATGGATAAACATTGTTTGGCAGAAAGTTTTTAACCAGTTGAACTGGTTTTGTGTCCCCTAGTGGTGTTTGTGATTGTCGTGCCACAGAGCTGTGTTCAGGTTGTTGTTCTGCTGGTTTCTCTCTCACCTCTTCCTGCAGGGTTGTGACTGGCAGGTGCCGCTCTACAGCGGAGGACCATCAAGGTTAATCAAGGCAGGGTTCATAAGCAGCAGGAGGTTTCAGATTGTTAACTCTCCCAGAGTGATCAGGCCAGCAGGCTAACCTCTGTTTTCTTGTTGCTTTGACCTGTGCACTTATCAGAGTTTGTGCTCTGCTCTTTAGAGGAGAAAGCTCCATAGCTCCATAGAATCAAGCTTCAATTCTTTCTCCTGAGGTCCTATGTCTAAGTTAATGATAGGATGGAAGTACTTCACTATATTAACCAAACCGAGAGCCTCCTCTTAAGCTCCAGCGCCGAGTGATGAAGCTGATTTGATGCAGGAACTCAGCTCAGCATGACCCTCCTTAATACTCTGCAGCACCAGGAGAGAGAGGAAGAGAACATCCATACAGAAACCACTAGATCCCTGACCTGAGGAGAACATTACAAATATCTTGATAAACACCTGATAATATTCTCAGTTGCAATACAAACACTGCATCCCCACTTTAAACGGTTTATTCATAGCATCCCTTTCTCTCTAGGAGATACCTGCCAGCATCTCTTCAATGCTGACCTAAATTCCTGATTATCAGCTTCATCAAACTCCTCCCGCATCAGGATTTATATTTTCACCACAGCCTGATCAGCAATCTGCTCCTCCTGCCACTGGTTTAGGCTGCTGCCAAAATTCAAAAACCAAAGCAAACCTTTAGCGTCCGCTACTGGGTTTGGACATCAATGAAAAACACTGACAGCGGCCACTGTCAGCCACATGGATAACGCCCGCAGTCTCATTATGATAGGATGGTTATGACAGCAGCAGGACAAACCTCCATGCTGAGTGCTGCAAGGATCCAGTTGTCTCAGTAGATTGCACCTGGACGATTTCTGTCCTCTATGTGGAGCCAGTGATCCCATATTCACCCTCTCCTCTCAGTGCCTTCAGCCTCAGCTACCACAGCTGTTTGCTCACCATCTTCATCATCCTCCTGCTACTTCAGGTCACTCCAGAGTTCAACTCAGCACCAGACTGTTAAAGTCGCCTCAGTGAAGGTTAGTAATAAGGTTAAGAAATAATCAACTGTGTTTTATGCTGTAAAGTGGATGCTGAATTAGAAAATATGACAGATATAATAGCACAGAAATAATTCTTGAAATTAGGCAAGTTAACATAATCCGCATTAATTTAAAGTAAATAAAATCATTGTTTTTAATTATTTTTCATCAGATATGAATATTTAACAGCAGCTTAAAAAATCACAGATTTTTCCCATAATTCCTGGGAAATTAGAAAAACAAAATCCCCCATATTAATTACAATGAATCATCATTTAAACTTATAACTTTAAACTAGCAGAATGTCGCTTTAAATGGCACAATGTACATGAATTAACATGCATGCAAATAAATACTTTATAAACAATGCATGTTTTGATCATCTCAGGCAAGACAAGTTTATATATATTGAACCATTCGCACACATGACAGTCCATGGAGCTGTAGAGGACATTAAAGGAAAGACAGAAAGAAAATAATTAAGCATCTTCCTGTCGACATTCTGGGTTTTCTCAGTGTTACAAACTCAGTGGTAGATGATCTCTGTCCAGTAACTCTGGATGGAAATTACAATTCTGACATTTTGCTTATAGACCAAACTAAACTTTGTCTTTGATGATATACAGAAAGCATCTTGCTGTTGGTGCACATCCTGTACTGATAATCTGTTTAACGATATTTTCGATATGCCTATTTACATCCTTTTATTAGCTACAGTATAAATATGTGAATATTTTATCACATTTACCAACAAACCTTAATTTGTTTTACCCTCAAATAAAAACATAAAGATTGTTTTCTGTTCATTGATGTTTTTACTGCAAAATCACAAGATTTTTAAAGATTTTTATCATAGATGATAGCCTCCATGGCTGAACAGAAACAGGAAGGGGCAGCACCCAAACAAACTCCAACATCAACAAAACAACAAACAAGATGACAAAGTAGCTCCATAAAGACAGCTAATCTCTGAGCAGTGAAGAAATGACACAACAATGAGCTCTCAGCAACAATGATGGAGACTAAAGAAACTGGAACTAAAATAAACATTTTAACCAACTGGACCTCAGATCAGTTCTGATTATTTCAGGTTAATGAACACAGCACAGTCTTCATCATCAAAAAGCCGGACCCCAGCATATAGAGGCTGAGTGAATGTGGTCTGGACTCTGTGGAGGAGAGTCATGGTTTCAGAGACGCTGTAGAAAGACAGAATACCTGCTCTGTGGTCCAGATACACTCCTAGTCTGGAGGAAACTGGACCTGATACTAGAGTTTCAATGTTATTGTGAAAAAATGTGTAACTGTTTGTGTTACAGCGTAATGACCAAGATTTGTCATTAAATCCATCTTCCTCCCAGTGCAGACATCACAGGCCACATCTTCAGGTCCAGCATAGCAGTGATCAGCTGGAGCAGCTTGGAGTCCAGTGTTCTTCAGATCCTCCACTAACTCTGCTAACATGATGTTCTTCTCCAGGACAGGTCTCGGTATGAACTCTTTCCTGCACTGAGGACAGCTGTGGATTCTCTTCTGATCTTCTCCATCCCAGTGATCTTTAATACAGTTCATACAGTAGCTGTGTCCACAGGGAATAGTCACTGGATCCTTCAGTAGATCCAAACAGATGGAACAGGAGAATTTTCTTGAATCAATCTGATTTCCTCTCTGAGCCATTTCACTTCTCAACCACACAAGTGTTTCTATTCCTCCTGTAGATGTTTCCCACAAGAATCCAAACACCAGTTTGTTACTTACTGATCTGCAGCAGCTTGTGTGGTCAGCTCAGCGATCCTAAATCTTTCAGACGTGTAACGAGAGGAACCAGGAAATGTAGCAGCTGATCTCTGTATTAAATAGAAGGGAGGAGCTTAACATCAGTTGAGGTTGGTAAGAGCAGAGGATCTCCAGACATTATTGCTTCACTTTCAGTTTCATAAACATTTATAGTTTTGACACTGAGTAATGGGCATACATATCAGTTAAAAAATATATATAACGCTGGGAGTTTCAGCTCATGTGTAGATAGGAATGTGTGTGTTTAAAAGAGATTTGTTTTGGGACTATTCCCTGTGGACTCAGCTATGGTCTAATAATGTGGGAAAAAATAAAGTGAAATGGGAGAAAATCAGATTCATTCACTGCCCTCAGTGCAGAAAGAGTTCATTATGAGGCCTGTTCTAAAAGAAAATCCTGTTAGCAGAGTTGGTAGAAGATCTGCTGTTCAGCTGTTCTTTTTGGAAACTTCTGCTGAGTTTATTACAGTTAAACAGAATAATAATAGTGGCAGAAGGTTTGTTGACTTTCTGTTCTGAATGTCACAACTTTGTATGTAATTTTCATACATATTTAATAAGAAAAAATTAAATCTGTACATATTTTGTCCTTTGTATTATTTTGTAACATTGCCAGTTACTGTGAAATTGACTTTGTTTAATTTCCATTACAATAATCTTCACAAAAAGATTTATCTCTTTTGAGTGTTTAAATACAAGGTTGGTAATTAACCAAACCAATGTTTATAGTAACGTAAGATTTTATGAACTTCACCTTTTTTCTTTGACAGCCATGCAAACTCCTTGCAGAAAGAACCAGGGACCTCCTTGCTGCAAGGAACTGCAAACAGTGCTATCAAATGTACAGCCCCAGTTAGGTTAATTCTGGCAATAATTTGATTTTATGCCTGAATAATGAACCAATTTAAATTGCAGTGCTTTTTAATGCTTGACATGTGTGATGATGAATATCTAATGATACTGTATATCTGGGTGAGACAAGCTCAGAAAACTCAAAGCACAAATCCATGCTGCCATGTGCGTGCATTCTCCTGGTATACAGGATTAAACATTGTCCATAAAAGGTTTTCTCTCTTGAGTCTGGTTAATTAATGTTTTTATTTCTATAAACACACCCAAATGCCGACAAAACGTAGTGTATTGTCATACCAATTTTGCCAACACTTTGTCAAAAATATCTCCGTTCAGAATTTGCAAAGCCACGTTGAGTCTCATCATCAAACTCTTTGGTGAGAACGGTGCCAGACCCTGCTTGAGGAAAAAGAGCCCGCAGCCACGGGATCCCCGTTTTATCTGCAGTGAGCAACTCTACGGGGTCCTGGAGTTCCTAAAGAACTCCGCTGAGGACCACACCATCATGCTGCCTGGTAGACATCCTGGCCAAAGGGATTGGCATGTGACGTTACTGCCAACATGTGTGTCCAAGGCCTAAGTGTGCCCTCTCTATATGAAGTATGCTAAGGAGCTTGGTATGTACAAAAATATATTTTTGAATAACAGTGAAATCCTTCTAATGACCAGTAATATAAAACTTTATCAAAAATCTTTTTTTTTTTTTTTCAGGTGAGCGTGCAATTTGCATATCAAGCTTCAAGGCGCTTTGGACCCAGCTACTCCCACACATAAGAAGCTGTAGGCCCCGCATGGATCTCTGCTGGCAGTGCCAACAGAATAATGACCAGCTTGTAAGAAGTGCAAACCTTCCGGTGTTCATTATTGGACTTCTGTGCTAGTCATGGATTGCCCATAATGAACACCATGTTCAAGCATAAGGATGTTCTTCAGTGCACTTGGCACCAGGACACCCCAGGCAGGAGGTCGATGATCGACTTTGTGTCTTCAGACCTTCAGTTGCATGTTTTGGACACCTGGGTGAAGAGAGGGGCTGAGTTGTCCACTGATCACCACCTGGTGGTGAGTTGGATCCGCTGGAAGAGGAGAAAGCTGGACAGACTTGGCAGGCCCAAGCGCGTAGTGAAGGTCTGCTGGGAACGTCTGGCAGAGCCCTCGGCCAGAGATGTATTCAACTCCCACCTCCGGGAGAACTTCAACAAGATTCAGGGGGAGGTTGGAGACATAGAGTCCCAGTGGACCATGTTCTCAGCATCCATTGTGGATACTGCTGCCCGTAGCTATGGATGTATGGTTCGCTGTGCCTGTCGCGGCGGCAATCCCTGAACCCAGTGGTGGACACCAGCAGTAAGGAATGCTGTCAAGCTGAAGAAGGAGTTCTATCGGCTGTGGTTGGCTTATGCGACTCCTGAGGTGGCTGGCGGGTGCCGTGAGGCCAAGCGTGCCGCGGCCCAGGCTGTGGGGAAGGCAAAAACTCGGGCCTGGGAGGAGTTCAGTGAGGCCATGGAGAAGGACTACAGGTTGGCCTCGAAGCGATTCTGGCAAACCATCCGGTGCCTCAGGAGGGAGAAGCAGTGCTTCGCCAACACTGTTTACAGTGGGGCTGGGGAGCTGCTGACCTCGACTGGGGATATTATTGGGCGGTGGAAGGAGTACTTTGAGGATCTCCTCCATCCTAGTGTCACGTATTCCCTGGTGGAAGCAAAGGCCTCAAGTCTCTGGATGTTGTGGGGCTGTCATGGTTGACACGCCTCTTCAACAATGCGTGGCGGTCAGAGATAGTGCCTCTGGACTGGCAAACCAAGGTGGTGGTCCCCCTTCATAAGAAGGGTGACTGGAGGGTGTGTTCCAACTATAGGGGATCACACTCCTGGTAAGGCCTATGCCAGGGTATTGGAGAGGAGAGTCCGGCCAATAGTCGAACCTCAGCTTCAGGAGGAGCAGTGAGGTTTTCATCCCGGCTGTGGAACACTGGACCAGCTCTACACCCTCTCCAGGGTACTCGAGGGTTCATGAGAGTTTACCCAACCGCTCCACATGTGTTTTGTGAACCTGAAGAAGGCATTCGACTGTGTCCCTCGTGGTGCCCTATGTGGGGTGCTCCACGAGTATGGAATCGGGGGCCCATTATTATCTGATCTCTGTACAAGCGGAGCAGGAGTTTGTTCTGCATTGCCGGCACTAAGTCGGACCTGTTCCCGTTGCATGTTGGACTCTGGCATGCAGGGCTTCCCTTTGTCACTGGTCCTGTTCATAACTTTTATGGACAGGATTTCTAGGCGCAGGAGGCGGTCTCATTTAGGGACCAGTGGATTTTGTCTCTTCTTTTTGCAGATGATCCTGCTGGCCCCCTCTAGCCAAGACCTACATGCACTGGAGCAGTTCGCAGCCGAGTGTGAGGCAGCTGGGATGAAGATCATCTCCTCCAAGTCTGAGGCCATGGTTCTCAACCGGAAAATGGTGGGTTGTCCTCTTCAGGTTGGAGTTGCCTCAAGTCCTCTTCAGGTTGGAGGGGAGTTCCTGGCTCAAGTGGAGGAGTTCAAGTATCTTGGGGTCTTGTTCACAAGTGAGGGGAGAATGGAGAGGGAGATCGACAGACGGATCGGCGTGGCTGCTGCAGAAATGGGGATGCTGTGGCAGTCTGTTGTGGTGAAGAAAGAGCTGAGCTAAAAAGCGAAGCTCTAGATTTACCGGTCGGTCTACTTTCCTACCCTCACCTATGGCCATGAACTTTGGGTCATGGCCGAAAGAATGAGATCCCGGATACAAGCAGCTGAAATGAGCTTCCTCCGTAGGGTGGCTGTGCACTCCCTTAGAGATAGGGTGAGGAGCTCGGGCATCCGGGAGAGGCTCGGAGTAGAGCCGCTGCTCCTCCACATCGAGAGGTGCCAGTTGAGGTGGCTTGGGCATCTATACCGGCTGCCTCCTTGACACTTTCCTCAGGAGGTGTTCTATGGGAACTATGTCAATCAGCATGAAGAATCCACCAAGCACAAGAAGGACATCAGTTGGCTGATGAAGAGCTCTTTATCAGAGCAGAAACAAAGGCATTCATGAAAAGCACAGAGTTCCCTGTGTCAGCTGAGAAGAAAATCTATCGGTGGGTATATTACCCAGCAGTTATATAATTATATCATCTTTTGATAGTATGAGAGTATAGGCTTTATTGTTTTTTTACTCTCATACTGTTTTTACTCTTATGCCGTTGTAGATCTGTGATTCCGAAGATGTTTTCCTCTTTTCCTCTCGACCATTCCCTCCAGAGGGATTTGAAAGTGCTGCTCGCCTCAACATTACTCCAGAGATAGGTAGATGTTAGAGTCAGTTCCTCATTGATTGAATGAATAAATGAATATTGCATGGTTTAGATCTACAATGTTCAGTCAAACACTTATTTTACTTCACAGTGGATAGGCTAGGGGCCCTGTTCCCTCAGTTGAGCTTGAGTGAGGAAAAGCTGAGAGAGAAACCGATTGACTACCAGATGAAAGATAGCAAGCATCTCCCAAAAGAAGACACAATTCTGGGGCCTGGTAGGGAAGGATGTGAAGTTCAGTGAGTTGCCAAGACTAATGAAGGCTTTACTATAAATTCCCCACAGCAATGCCAGTTCTTTTTTTTTGTTTTTTTTTTTTTTTACCGTGTCCTGTCCGGCAGAGTATCGCTCAGAATTGTTGTCTGACTGCCAAGAAATTGCCCAACAGATTTACTTTCACAAGCGGAGCATCACAGCTAATGCTTTAAAGCTCTGCTTGATATTTATAAAAGAAACTTTATTATAAACTTCTTTGGGAATATTTCAATTGTTACAGACACGGAGACTGAAATGAAAAGGAAAAAAGAAGCTCAAAATAGAGAGAGATGGGGGGAAAAAGGGGAGAAAAGGAGGAAAGAGTGGAGGAGAGAAAGAAGGATGAAGAGAATACAAGATTACACCCTGCTTGCTTATACACCTGCAGCTGTTTTTTGTTTTTTAAATAGTACACGGTAATTCTGAATATAAAATGTTCTTAGTGAGAGGTGCAGCCCAATATAGAACATCTGTGTATCTGTCAACACCTGAAGCTTAACACCTGTGAGTATGGGTGTGGATGCGCTTTTGTATACAAGGTTTCTCCACAAAAATATGCAATAGCGAGTGTGAGGACCCACAGACCTGCCCCATGGTCCCTGGACGTACACTGAGGAGATCCGAGCCACAGACATCTAAAGGCCCCCCAAAGCACAGGTACCCCAGGAGAACCACCGCCGGGACTACCACAACACCCCCAGAGAAGAGCAGTGGAGAGTCCCAGGGGAACCACCCAGCAGCGACAGTGCAGAAGCCCCAGGGAGCCGCAGCGACGAGCCCACAGGCCCCGCCGGCAGCTGTCCACGCCCGAGCAGATCCAGCCATGGACCCAGAGGCCCAAGACCCCGGGACACACCACCCCCCAAGCAGAGGCCAGACAGAGACCAGGGGGCCAGGCCCCGGCAAGCAGCCACCGGGAGTGAGCCAGCACACACCAAAGCACCCGGCTCCGGACACCGAGAACCACAAGTACACCAGCGGGCAGAGACTTCAACCACTGGCAGGCGGTGTGGCGGGGAGGAAGCTGATCCAGGAGAGGGAGCAGTCTAAGACCCAACCTGTCGAAAAAAAAACACAAAAAAAAAACAGGCACACACAGTCACAATAACCCACTCCCACCCTCATGCAAACACATAAAATCACACCCAACGTAAGGATAAACAACAATGGACGTCTTACACTCACTCACACTCCCCATGCATACTCTATACTCCCAGGTCCAGGCGCCGGTACCCCCTAGGGGCAACCAGCCCCCGGACCCAGGAGGTGGTCCCCTTCCCTCCTGGGGCAGAGGCAGGCAGACAGTGCCGGTAATGCCCAGACCCGGGTGACCCCGGCTCCCGTCCCCCCGCCCCGAACCCAGTCCCCAACAACCCCCATCCACCTCCGGTGAGGGGGCTATGTACAAAAGAGGGGTCCACATGGCCCAAAGCAACCCGCCAACCAGAGCCGCCCCGGGACGGAGCAGTCCCGACCCCTCAACGAGCTCCGATCCCAACCCCATGTGTCTCCCACCCCAAGTGAACCCCAACAAGAACCTCCCCACAGGGCCATCCCTAACAAGGACACCGAAATTGAACACATCCCCCCGTACCCAAACGCCACGAAGCCGATGAAGCCACACACACACAGCGCAAGCTCCACACACAGCCCCGCCCTAAGAACCCCCGCCGCACCCCGCTCCCCCAACACACGACAAGGCAAGGCAAGGGCCCCGCGCAACGCCACCCCCGCCCACTGGCACAACAGGGCAGACCCCACCCAGCACCGCACCCACAACCGGACCCCCAACCTCGCACCATGACGGGACAAACTCATCCACCAAGAGGTCCCCGACCAGCGGCAGGCACCCAGGGCCAGTGACCCCACCACGCCCCCCTCAGCAACAAAAAACACTACATCAATGCCACTGCAACGACCGCCCAGGGAGAAACACTATCCAGCTCAGCTCCACCATCGCCGCCCAGCTGATCCAAACGCCAGTGACCCCACGCCCTAGAAGTGGACACAACCCCTCCACCCCACAGGCCGCAGCCCCTCCACACCACCCCCTAGCCCACCGCCCCGATCCCCCCTTGGACAAGACAGCCAGCAGAGCAGCACACCTCCAAGCCCGCCGAACCCCCCCAGACAGCGCCAACAGCCCCAGCCCACCAGTCCACGAGAAGGATACATGCACCGGCCGGGGACCTGGGCCATGCAAGCCAACCGCTCCAGGCCAAGCACAACCCGCCAGCCGCCCCGGTGCAGTCACAAGACATAAATAAGCACAAAGTAAATAAATGTGCTTCAGTTCTCTTTTGAGGCTCTACTATGACAAGAGGTTATTTTAGATATCTTGTACACCGGTTTTAAAATGTAAATTATACTGGAGCTTGGTTGGGGAGGTGGGACGGCTTGCAGCGGGCACCGAAAAATTTCACTTATTTTCAAATCTAAAACTTGATAGATATGCCCTAAAAGTATTATACAAAATAAAAATTAAAATAAAAACACATGCTCACACTGTCCCCTTGTGGCTTTAAACCTAAAGGAAATTAAGAAAAATATTTTACCTAGTGTTTACCTTATGTATATCAAGTTGCATATCAAGTTATTAATGATGGTTACCATGGTAACTACTGTTCTAAAGTCTTCAACAGGAAGTATTCAGTTATCCACAATTCCTAGGTTCATTAATATCCAATTTGAAATATTAATAAATTAAACAATAATGTAATAGGTGTTGGGAAATAAAAAGACTCAAAAATAACATCACTGCTGGACAATGTCTCCCACTCCATGCATGAAGCTGTTGCCAAACTGGAAAGCTCTTGCAGTGGCAGTCTGCTTCATCCTAGGTGCACAAAGGAGCGTTATCACAGGTCCTTCCTCCCAGAAGCTGTTAGACTGTATAACCATCACTGTTCCCAACAGAATCAATGAGTGTTCACACCACTGCTGTTATTTGCAGTTTTACAAATTTCTATTATTTGTTATTAACTGTGATTGTATTATCTTTTATTATACTTTCACTTTGCTGGTAGTGATGTGTCGGGTCACAAAAGAAATGGCTCTCAGTAGCTCCAAGGAGCTCATAAATGGGAGTTGTTTTTGTCCCCCTTTTTTTTTCCTGCTTCTTTCTCTTTCACTTTCTTCTCTTCAAACCGCACGTGATTGATCAATATGTGTGGCATTGTCTCTGTCTCCACTAGCAGAGGGTTGGAGGAGCGGCAGTTATAGACATGGGTTGACTATTTGGCAATGGAATGGCAAGCGCTGCAACACCATGAGTGAGGCTGCTGTTACAATTAAAGTGGTCTGTTCAACTTTGCTGCTTCAGCAACAGAAAAACACTTTATTGCCAAACAGTGTTTCACACATACAAGCAATTTGCTGTGGTGGTAAGGTGCTACACATAGACAAACAATACATTTGGAGATATGTCGTTAAAAACAAAAGTAAGTTGTATAGGAATGTTATGAGAATAGAGAAAAATAGTGCCACTTTTTGTAGCAAAGAGCACACTTTAGGTGGTGTTCAATGATAATGAAACTGATGTTTGGAATATCTTTGTTATTCTATTCTATTCTATTAACATGGCTGTGGGGGGCTTCATGGTGGTTCTTTCAGGTGGTGCCAATGTATCTGGATCCAGGAGCACCCTGCTAGCAGCAGTAGCAACTTATCCATGATGTTCACCAGTTTGGCTCGACCAGTGAATCAGAACTAGTTACACTGGTCTCCTGTTGAGGTAACAATCTCATCACAGGTCTACAGTGGTCGTGCCTTCATGTGGATCTTCTCCAGCATCAGATCTGGATCCAACCTAAAGGATCTCATCATGCAGCTTCAATGATTTCTATATTAATGACTACATTACTGTGACCTAGGCACAGAGGACAGCCTGTCCTGGGCTCTGAGCTTTATGTTCTAGGCTGGTTCCTGGAGAATGAAGGAAACTCATGAGTCAAGCTCCCCAGTAAATCTCTGACCTCCTGAGCCTTATTGTCTCTGTCTGTTCCATCCTCAGGTCAGAGGCTGCTGATGGTCCCAGGTTCTTGTTCCTCTGTTTGGTGTTGAAACCAGGAACAATCTGAATGTTAGCTCAGTTTGAGGGTACTACCACTGAACAAAGTTCTAAAAGGTTCTGCAGTCTGGACTGAGATCTCTGCTCAGTTTTCAGGAGGTCCAGGTTCAGCAGGACATCTCCTTGAACTGGATCCAGAGTTCTGCTGTTCTGGACCAATAAGGAAGGTGTTCAACAGCCAATAAGAGAGCAGCTTGTCCCAGCAGAGAGGAGCACGCTGATTGGTGGATGGATAAATGTAATTGTTTGTTGTTTTTTAAATATTGAATAAAAATATTTAAATTTGTCAAATCTAGTTATTAGGAAAAATCTAATATTTAACTCTGGGTTTAGGTCATTCTAAAGTATTAATGGTTTTATTATAAACTTTTTATAATAAATATTTCACATATATAAGCATCCGCTAATCTCAGTTTTAACAAATTATTTATGAGTTAATAAAACAATTTAAATAGTAATAATATTAAATAAATATAACCTCTGTAATAAAGTGTGATGCAGTATTTAACATCATATTTAAGCTGTTACAGAAAATAATGTTTCCTCATAGACTGGACTTATTTTATTCAATTCAACTTATTGTGATTTATTCATATATAAATTTTACTTACAGAGCGATCAGCTGATCAGAGATGAAAGTAGATCAGTTTAATTGTTATTTTTGTTGTTTACCTTTTTCATCTGGGAGGTCCTTCATGCCACTGCGCCAGACTTTCAGGTTGTGTCTGCAGACCTGTTGATTCACCACAGCTTGTTCATAAACTTCTTCCTGGTATCTGATAGGATCTATGGGTGAGGGTAGACTCCTGCTACCTTCTTGAAGTCAGCGTACCACTTCTCTTCACCTTCCAAAGTGTACATTTCCTCTTCATCAGAGTCTGAACAGCCATGCATAGCAAGGTCCTCATGTAGAACTGGAGATGAACCTGCTGGATCACAGTTAGTCAGTCAGAACCAGTTTACACTCCCCATCAGAAGCAGTTTAAGAATCAGAACCAGTTTAAACTCCAAATCAAAATGGCGCCGTGGAAGGCATCCTCGAAGCTGTGCTCTCTCATTCTCTGTTTTTTTGTGCCTTCTGCCACCCTTCTGTGGACTCTTACAGCAGAGAGGAACTTCTAAACATCGCAGAGTCCTCTCTTGGCATATTTTTAACAATATTAATTGACGCCGCCTTCTCTGAGATTGTGACCAATGTTGCCAGTGCTGCTAGAGCCTTCAATTCACCTGTCGAATGTGTGCTCCCTGGCCAACAAGATGGATGAACTGCTTCTTCTTACGTGTAAAAACTCAGACCTCCACGGATCTGCCCCTTCTGCTTCACTTAAATCTGGCTGAGTGAGATCAACCCAGCACTACAGATTCCGGGCTTTCAGCTGTTAAGAGCGGACCGCAACGTGGACTTATCAGGAATATTGAGAGGAGGTGGAATCTGCTTTTAAACGAAGGTTGGTGCAGAGACATCCAAGAGTTAAAGAAGACATGTAGCCCTGACCTGGAGTCATTCATCATTAACTGTAAACAGTTTTATTCACCGAGGGAGTTCTCTTCGTTTGTACTGGTGGGCACTTACGTAACACCTCAAGACTCCATCAATGAGGCCGAAAGTCAGCTAGCTGAGCTGATAACAGATGTGGAGAAAAAACATCCTGATTCTCTCATCATTCTTGTGGATTTTAACAGTGCAAATCTCTCCAATGAACTTCCCAAATACACACAGCACATCAAGTGCCCTACCAGAGATAAAAACATTCTGGACCACTGCTACATGACTTGTCACCAGGGCTGCTTTGGGACTTTCTGTTCACTCTCTAGTTCAACTAATATCAACCTACAAACAGAGACTAAAAACTTCCAAACCTGTGGTTCGGGCTGTTAAGAAGTGGACAGATGAGTCAAAGCAGATGTTACAGGCCTGCTTTGACTGCACAGATTGGACTGTTGTTGAAACTTTAGCCACTGATTTAAACTCACTGAAGTAGTGATGTTAGAGTTAGAAAGCTGATAATTACAGATCAGTGCAAAAGAAGACACAAATGAACCAAATAAGTTTGACTTGCAAGGGAGAGACAGTCCTCTGCCAGAACAGCGACTTCCTTCTCACAAAGAGTAAGTCCTTGCACCAGCCTTTTATTTACAACTCGCATTCCAACAAGCAAAAAGCGGGAATTGGTTCAGCCAATTCTTACAGAGATTTCAACATAAAACGTAGTAATTCCCATATATGGTATAAGCTTGTCTTGTCCAGAGTGTGATCCACTCCAGACCACATTCCTTACCTTTCCACTCCCTTTGTCCACACTAAAACCAATCACAGAAATTATCTTCACTATTTTAGAACTTCAAACATAAACTTTGTTTAAGCTAAACAATGATAACTTATATACATTTTTCCAACAATTCCCTCCTGTTTATTATTGATTAGTTTAATAACACATCCATTTATACACTTCCAAAAAGCTTTATGCATACACCTCATGAAATATTAAACCATTGAACATTGAAATATTGTTAAGTTTAGTGACTTCTCTATAGTGTCATCATAGTTCTGGTCCTCGTCCAGAAGCTGGTAATCCTGGGACAACATTGAATCAACAATTCCTCCAACCATCCTTAATATCATTGCTCTGATACAGGGAACAACGCACAGAGTAAAAAAGACAAACAACGATAACACAGCGATGACAGGGGTCATGATTTTTAAAAGCAGTTGCCACCACGGTCCAGAAGTAAGCCACAAAAAAAACTTCCTTGGCCGGGATGGACATCCTGCTACATACCCCTTTTAATTTCATTTACCTGCCGTATAGCATCGCTCACTATGTGTCCATCTTCGCCATTGGTCTCATCAGGGATGTAGGTGCAGCAGGTCTTGTTTTGGTGCCAGTAGTGCCAGTAGCACCACCCACTGGAAACATGCGGACAAAACCACTTTGTGGAATGGTGGGGGGGTGATGAAGTTTCAATAACATTTTACGTTTATAATTTAAACTGCTTGAGTTGTACTTCTATTTACGATAACTATATCATTACTTTAAAACTTTTAATTGCATTAACAATGATTTTTGTGGGGAACATCTTTATGGAAGGGGAGGACACAGGGAATGTGATTTCTGCCTACAGTTTACATTGACCTCCAGGAAAAAGAAGAAAAACCAAGGTCATACTAAAAATCATAAACCAGAATATATCATAGTAACCTGCGTTTAGTTCACTAAGGTAATGTTTTTCTCTAAATAGATTTGGTTTGTTACTTTAGATTTGGTTTTCAGTTGGACCAAATGCAGAGAATTGGACTCAATGAAGATATGGAGCTGAAACATTTTAATAATAGACAAAGAAAAAACTTACATGAATGCATGAGGAGAACGAGGCATGGGACCCAGGTAAACACATCAGAAAAAACCAGCAGAGAAAAATTAAAACCAAGGAGATTCAATACAGAAGAGGAGTAAATGTTGACATTGAAGCCAGGTGAGTCTAATCAAAGAGATGGAGAAGAGCTCATAGAGATAGCTGAGGGAAGGAGATTAATAATCACAGAGAGACCTTAATGCAAAGAATCTATAACCCAAAGGGAAAAGCCTGATAATGACATGAGTCTGAATCAAAATACACAAGAAAAAGAACACAACTAAATACATAATAATGAATACAGCAAGACATTAAGAACACTAACAAACAACCCAGAAATGATCTGAATCAAATCACAAATCAGAAACAAGGCACAAACCCCAATGGGTTACTGTCTATAATAAACTCAGCAGAGTCTCCAAAGAAGAAAGGCCTAACCCCAGCATGTAGAGGCTGAGTGAATGTGGTCTGGACTCTGTGGAGGAGAGTCATGGTTCTAGAGACGCTGTAGAAAGACAGAATACCTGCTCTGTGGTCCAGGTACACTCCTACTGTGGAGAAAACTGGACCTGGTACTAGAGTTTTAACGTTGTTGTGATAAAATGTGTAACTGTTTGTGTCACAGCGTAATGACCAAGATTTGTCATTAAATCCAAACCCTTCTGCTCTCATGCTGTTCTTGTATGAAACTGCTACAACAACTCCTCCTCTTCCTCTCCACTCCACCTCCCAGTAACAACGACCAGTCAGACTCTCTCTACTCAGAACCTGAAACAAATGAGTGAATCTGTCTGGATGATCAAGATAAAACTGTTGTTCTTCCATCAATGTTACTTTTCTGTTCCCCTCAGATAATAACAACTTCCTGTTTGCTGTGTTTGGATCCAGAGTGATTTCTCGTGAATATTTTAGGAATCCAGGTCTGGACTTTGGTTCTGGTTCTAACAGTAAAACATCCACTTCAGTGACTGTTAATGGGCTATGTGTCCATGTGTCTCTCAGGATGTCCTGTAGTTTATCTCTGAGCTCTGACACAGCTGCTGTCACATCCTCAAAGTATCTCAGAGGATGAATATTGATGCTGGATGAGTGTGTAGACTCACTGAGTGCTGACAGTGAGGGGTAGTTGTGGAGAAACTGGTTGTGATCCTCTGTCTTTGAGAGCTGCTCCAGTTCAGCATCTTTCCTCTTCAGTTCAGTGATCTCCTGCTCCAGCTTCTCCTGAAGCTCTAAAACTCGACTTGCTACAGTTTCCTGCTGGGATCTGATCTGCTGCTTCACATCAGAGAGTCTTTTCTGGATGAGACGGATCAGCTCAGTGAAGATCTTCTCACTGTCCTCCACTGCTTTATCAGCAGAGACATTGATGGCCTCCACCTCCTGTTGAAGCAGCTTCAGATCTTTCTCTTGGTCCTGGATTCTCTGCTGGATTTGTTGTTGACTCACCTGGAGCTTCTTCTGCTTCTCAGTCCTTTCTGCTGCAGCTGAGACTGTTTCATGACCTTTATGTTCATCCATAGAGCAGAGATAACAGATACACTGCTGATCAGTACGACAGAAGATCTTCATCACCTCATCATGACGAGAGCAGATGTTCTCCTGGAGCTTCTCGGAGGGGTCCACCAGCTTGTGTTTCTTCAGGCCAGGGACATCATGAGGTCCAGCAAAGCATTGATCAGCGGGAGCATGTTGGAGTCCAGTCTTCTTTAAATCTTCCACTAACTCTGCTAACATGATGTTCTTCTTCAGTTCAGGTCTCGGTATGAACTCTTTCCTGCACTGAGGGCAGCTGAGGATTCTCCTCTGATCTTCTCCATCCCAGAAGATTTTAATACAGTTCTTACAGTAGCTGTGTCCACAGGGAATAGTTACTGGATCCTTCAGTAGATCCAAACAGATGGAACAGGAGTATTTTACTGAATCCATCTGAATTCCTCTAAACCGTTTCACTTCTCAACAACCCTGAATGTCTCAGGTTTCTGTTCCCCCTGTAGATGTGTCCCACAAGAATCCAAACACCATGTTGTTACTTACTGATCTGCAGCAGCTTCTGTGGTCAGCTCGGTGATTCAACCGATTCTAAAGCTTTTAGATATTTGACACGGGACGAAACAGGAAATGTAGCAGCAGAGCTGAACTCTTTGTTTGAATAGAAGGGAGGAGCTTAACAGCAGTTGTTGTTAGAAGGAGTAGATGATCTCCAAAAGCATTAGACTGCTGCTGCATGTATCGCTTCACTTCCAGCATTTTAAACATTTATAGTTCAGACACTGACTTTAGCAGCACTTTTAACACATTTAGTGGTTCATGCTTTTCCTGTCAACCAGGGGCGTCACTAGGTTTTAAGGACAATGGGGGCTTAGCCCCAAGGGATGCACAGGATACAAACGAATGTAGCGGGCCAGCACAAAACTTCTCAAACAGCTAAACTAAGGAGTTGCTTTACCACTTTTTTGGACAGATTTAACAAAGATACCTTACTGTGTAAAAGTTTTAAGCAACCATTAGGTTTTTAATGCAGCACAACAAACACAGGAAGTATGTTTACAGCATTAACAACAAGAAAAAAATCCACATATTGTTACAGTGCCATATTTTACAAATACTTCTTATTCATTAAGAGCCCACATGTATTATACAAAATTGTATGCAAAGAGCACTGTGTTGTCACAAAGTACATCATTTTTAAATAACAGGACGACTATTGCCAGTTACTTTGTGGGTGGAAGCATCAAAGAATGGAGTCTGTTTTTAAGGGTTGCAAATCTCTCGATCACTCTGTTGTGACTCAGATGCTGAAGCAAATCTTTTTCAATTGACATGACTGCAAGACTGTGAAGTCTTTTCTGATGCAGCCAGGAGTGCAGCTGACGCAGTGCACTAAAGGACCTTTCACATGAACAGCTGCTTACAGGCACTGTCAGGGCAACTTGGATGGTTGCCTTCAGAGAGGGAAACATGACTGAATCAAGGAGGTTGTGCACAGACAACATATCTGTGGGTGAACATCCAGCCTCTGCTTTCGAAGCAAGAACGTTTCTGGCCACCAGAACCTCCTCTGTTTTCAGATCATTGCAGTAGTGTTTTGCAAATTCATTCAAGTGTGATTCACTCAAGAAGTTCTCAGATTTAGGACTGCATGCCTGGATGCCTGTTAGTAGCCGTACATCTACACTGCAAAATCTTTGCTCAAGCTCACCAACCATCCTATCCTCACAAGGGAAAAGTAACTCTTTTTTCAATGTGTCTGAGTTGTTCAATTCAGTACGTAAACCTGCGGATGCCTCCAGCACATAATCCTCCGTTTTCCTCTTTTTATGCCTTGTCTAGGCACCTGGTTCAGAGATACTGTGGGTGTGGCACAGGGCTTTGGTTCTCTTATACAGCTCCGTGGCAAATGCGTCTGTGCGTTTTCCCTCAAGTGTGTCACACACTGCTTGTTTGCAGATCAAACCTTCTGCCAGGTCTAAAGTCTCTTCCTGACGGAGCTTGTGGAGTCCTTCAGTTACAGACAGAAGTGACTGAAACATCAGTAGTGCATAGACTGCTGAGAACTTATAGAGCTTTGCTCTCAGACCAAGAGCTGTGGGGGATCTAATAGCAGAAAGACACTCAAAAGATGGTGGACAAAGTCTCAAGAACTGAACTTATCGCAACTGACTTTCCCAGTGGGTGTTTGAAAGTTGCACAAGCTCAACCCTTGTCAATCTAAGTCTTGTCTGAGCCTCCATGAACTTCACCAGGGAGGTGCTGAAGAAAGAGTACAAACACTCCAACAGCCTGAAAATCTCCACAGCCTCTGGGATGGCCTTTCATGTGTGGCACAACACCAGGTTAAGTTCATGAGCATAACAATGCACATAGATAGCTTCAGGATGGAGCCTTCTGAAATGTTTGTACACCTCCAGTGGACCCACTCAGGACAGCTGCACCATCATATGTTTGTGCTACACACTTAAGCCCTGCAAGACCATTATTTTGAATCTGCTGCTGCAGCTTATTTACAATGGACTGGGCATCAAATGTTTTTATCTCTGCAAGTGCTAGGAAACGTTCCTTCACTGCCCTCTCTGACACATACAGCTAACTGCTCTGATTTTTCATCCCTTGCCTCATCTGCCACGATGGCATAGATTTTGGACTATGTCATTTCAGATAAAAAGAGACTATTAACTTCCTTGGCACAACAGTCAATCATCTCATTCTGGGATGTTGCTGAGATATACTGAGGATTTGATGGAGGGTTATGTTTTTGAAGAAAAAGATCAAATTCATTCAAAAGCTCCATGCAAGCAAGAAAATTCCTTCTGTTTATGCTTTCTCTACCTTCATCATGGCCACGAAAAGGGAGTCCCTGTCTCCCTAACATAGAAGTGACTGCAACAATTCACCTGAGATACTCTCTTCTCTCTATTATCTCATTCGCATTTGCAGATGCTATCATCTGTGCAACGTTTCCCTGAATGCTGGTTGCCTGGTAGCTTTTCCATGAAACAACAGTCCGTGTGTGTTTGGGCTGTCTCATGTTTGCCAAAGATGACTAAAGCTTTCTTCCAGTTCTTGCAACCACTACTGACCAGACTATCATGTTTGATGTTTTTGCCAAACACTCTACATGAGAAGCAGAAAGCTGTATTCTGGTTGACTGAATATTCTAACCAGTTGTGCTTTTCAAACCAGCTGTGGTGAAATGCTCACTTCTGTGTACCAAAACTATCGAGTGGGTCGCTCTTCAGCTCCACCTGTCTGGGTCCTGTGTCTTTGTCGCCTAAATCGAACCCTGGAGTGGAGTGAGCTGCTTCTCCTTCATCATTTTCCCTCTCTTGAACTTTGATCTTCCGCTGCCTCTTGATCCATCTCTGTATCTCCTTGCTGTGTCTGACTTGACCTTGCCTGTTGATCTGTTCCTCCCTCTGCATCTCCTTCTGCCTGACCCTTTACGATACATTGAAACACAATTAATTAAATAAATAACTGATCAACATAAAGTCTAATGCCATGACTTTCACTCACAACACAATAATTGTTCGCTCCCAAATATTTTGAAGTCGCACAGATTACATTTTGCGCCCATATGTGACTAAAATGGTTGTAATTTCAAACCCTGAAAAATATCTCTTAATTATTGAATTATAGTAATATTAAAGGTACTCTTGAAAATATTTGGGTCAGGATAATTTGGCTTATATATATATATCTCTTGACTATCTCCACTTTGTAATTATTACTCTCCTAAATAAAGCACATAGTTTATAGGTCTGATATGGTGCACCTTGGCTGAAATACTACACATTTCATATTCACAATAAGGTGAAAACTTTTGCAACACTTGAAGTACTTGGAACAAACATTATTAGCAGACCCTTCTTCAGGGTTATTACAAATCACCACACAAGTTGTATTTAAATAAAAAAGCACAATCCAGAAAAAATTTAAATAAACCAATCACATGCATACACATGCACAAACTGACCAACCAGCATACATATATAGCATATATTTGAACAAAGTATTATTTCAGTAACATTTATTTAGTGAACAATTCCCCACACTTTCAGATTAGGTATTTTTAAAATTATTTTTTTATTTTAATAATGTTGTGTTTAAATCCACTCAAGGGCAAATACTAATTCAAAAACATTTCAAAAATCTCCCACAACCTAATTTTAAAACAATTTTAGATAGCTCTTTGGTGAAGATCGTCGTTATTTTTAGACCGTGCAGCTACTCATTAGGCCCTGCAGGGTGAGCCTCGCTGTAGACTCACCTTTCCAGAAGAGGTCGCTCCCTTTTCACTCTCTATGCTCATCTGTCCTGACTCCTACAGGTCAATAGCAATGGTGAAGTGATTATTATTAATGTATTATTATTATTCACTGATGATAATCAGACGTGATTGAGCTCAGCTCCTGTTTCACGGTGTGCAATCATCCATGTGTGAAGTGAGAAACAGCTGACGCTCCAGAAGGGGAGTCCACCCAAAGATAGTAGATGGTAAAAAGAAAGCACACTTAACTCTAGAAACAACCAGGAGGACTTTCACAATGTATTTCAGACTAACTTAGCTAAGTAGAAACGTTCTTTTAGATCTGGAACGCAACTCACTTTCATACGGAGTGCAGGCCAGGTTTTTAAACAGGGAGCACTTGGTTCATTAATTACAAGGGACTTTATGCTGTTAGCTGGGGGCTGGAGCTAACTAATTGTTACTACCAGCAGTGATGATTAATAATAAGCTTCTTGAAAAACTTTCATATATCCATTCTTCGCTGAATCTTCTCCTGAGCTGCTCATTGAATCTTCTTGCTGCTCCAGTCTTGCTGTGTGCTTCACGCCGCAAGCAAAGTCACAGGGAAAACGTGGACTGGATTTCAAGTGATGTGAACAAGTGGAATGGATTGGATAACTACGCACTGATGGGGGTCTCGACCTTACACTATGAAGTAAAACTGACAAATATGATCATAGTTGAGTTAATAATGACAGGTTATATGGTTATTTATTTAAACTCACATTCTGACCACATTATATTGAATTTGTTGGCAGTTTTTGTAAAAACAAACAAACAAAAATTTAAATATATAAAATAAAAAATTATTTAGGGGAGGCTTGAGAATATTTTAGGGGGCTGATGCCCTCCTAAAATACGCCTAATGACGCCACTGCTGTCACCAGACTATAGCTTCGGATCTCTGAAGCTTCTCCAGAGTTACTATGGGTCTCTTGCTCTGACCCTCATTAGTGGTGTCCTTACCTTTTCTAACTCTGTGAGATGTTCAAAGCTTGTGACATTTGTTTAACCTAACGCTGATTTGAACTTCTCCAAAAATGTCTCTATTCTCTCTTCTTCGAGATTCTGTTTGTTCACTGATGTTCTCCAACAGACCTTTCAGGTCTTCACAGAACGTCTACATTTACTGATCCGAAATTATCTTCAGGTGGACTCTACTTACTGATTTGGTGGCTTGTAAAGGCAGTTGGTTTATTTTAAGTTGTATATTTGAAAATCATTTATCTTTTTCTTTTCATTTAGCAAGTTTGTTTTGGTCTTTCATGGAAAATTCCAGCGAAACGCATCAATGTTTGTGGTAGCAAGGTGACAAAATGTGACACCTTTGACTGCTGATGTCTCTAAAACTTTCACATCAATTCAGTTTATTTATACAGCGCCAGTTCACAAAATATGTGGTCTCAAGGTACTTGTTGTGCCATCAGGATGCTTATTATTATTTAATATTTAATTAAATAACCTTTCGGTCTGTAAAGTGTTGTCCTGTAAATACCAGCCCAATATGGCGATGGAATTAGGACAGCAGATGAAAGAGTGAATCGAGCTCTGGCATTACTGAACAGCAAAACTCTGCACACACATGGACACACGCGTTAGCATTAGCATTAGCTGTTAACGGTTGTAGCGAACAAAGGAAAGCTCATAGCTTGTTCACCACTGCTTTAAAGTCAAACTTGTACATTAAAATACCATTAATAAAATAATGAATATGTCTATGAGCACTGGTGGCATGTTACGGCTGATCTGTATTTAAAACCGCCCATTAAATAAAGTTTGTCTAAACTTTGAAACACAACACAAAACAAATAACTAGCCTTAAGGCTGAGAGGCCTGTTCACATTAGCTGAGCGAATAGCCTGCTAGCACTTAACCTTCTAAGGGTTTTAGAAGGACTTTCCACCTGAAATTACATAACTTAAAGAAATCAAGTATAGCTCTACAGTTATAAAGCCTAAATGAAAACCTCTGGTACCTGTATAAACGTAGGACATAAAAAAATATTTTTACAGTGGAGCCATTATTGCAACTCTTACTATGTCTGATTTATTTGTGATTAAACAAAGATTAGACCAAACATTTTCAGTAAATGAACATCGCAAAAAACCATGAAAATCCCTTTGAAATCCTTGGAGAAGCCTCAGATTGTATTCGTCAACATCTTGACAAGAACTGCAGCTAATTTGGACAGAATCAGATGAAGCACATTTGTTCCACAAAGGTTTTAGTGGACAATGTGCCAGGCGGAGCTGGCATTTTGGTACAATTTAGACACGTGCCAAAACTGTTACAAATTTGTTTTTCACCGCATAAAAGGGAATCTGGTCAAATAAAAGTGCTGATTTCTATTGTAGGACTTGTTCTGCATATGACATAGCCTTTGGTCATGACATTTAGCCAGTGTATAATAAAATGTACCATTTTGCACAGCATAAAATCAATACAAAGAAATCGAACTAAATTGTTTCCTTTTGCCTCCAACTGGAGGAATTCTATTGACAAAATTAAATAAACAGTGACAAACAATGTAAGCCAATGTGCAAAAATAATATTCTATGAAAAACGAATGTATACAAATGCACAAAAAAGTATAATCAGTGAAAAGCTGTTCTTTGATGAATAAAATAAACACTTCACAGCCAGGGTAGGCAGCTGCTCTGCTGGAAACAAATGAACATATTGCACATGGAAACCTGCCTGGACTTGACAGCTTTCAGTTTCCTCCCAGTGCAGACATTACAGGCCACATCTTCAGGTCCAGCATAGTAGTGATCAACTGGAGCAGCTTGGAGTCCAGTCCTCTTCAGATCCTCCACCAGCTCCGCTGACAAGATGTTTTTCACCAGAACAGGTCTCAGTTTGGAAGTCTGTCAACACTTGGGGAAGCTGTAGTCTGATCTTCTCCATCCCAGAAGTATTTGATACAGTTCATACAGTAGCTCTGTCCACAGGGAATAGTCACTGGATCCTTTAGTAGATCCAAACAGATGGATGAGCAGAACTTTACAGAATCTATTTGATTTCTTGGCAGCTCCATTTCAGCTCTGAGCAACAGTGGAATCTTTCAAAGCAAATAAATGTGACACAAAACAAGTCAAACTCAAACCTTTGTTCTTTTTCTTGCTCCTGAACTTTACCTGACGCTGAATATTCTGATCCCTTAACTTGAAGGAGAACCAGGAAACGTCCTGTTAGAACAAGACTCTGTGTTTGAGAGGTTGGACTGGTTATACTGGATGTTTCTTCACGGATAATGGAGCTGTTTTGATCTACAGGTATTCTAATCATTAAAATGTTCAGTTCAGCACCCAGCCAAGCAGCAATGATACATTTACAAAGGTTAACATGTATGTAAATAATATAAAAATAATAAAGAGAAACAACAAAGCCTCTGTTTACAGATAAGCTGCTTAATTCATGTGTTGAATGAGCTCCAGGTCTATAAACCTTTACCCTGGTTTGCTGGCCTTTTACTCCCATCTAGTGTTTATACAGAGGTACTACACAAAAGTTGCAAAAGATTTAGATCTTGCGTTTTTTAAACTTTTTACAATAATAAAAAAAAAGCCACGTGCGGTGGCAGAGGCAAAAACTTGGACCTGGGAGGAGTTCGGTGAGGCCATGGAGAAGGACTACCGGTTGGCTTCAAAGCGATTCTGGCAACCCGTCCGGCGCCTCAGGAGGGGGAAGCAGTGCTTCGCCAACACTGTTTATAGTGGGGGTGGGAAGCTGCTGACCTCGACTGAGGACATTATCGGGCGGTGGAAGGAGTACTTCGAGGATCTCCTCAATCCTGCCATCACGCATTCCCTGGTGGAAACAGAGGCTGGGGACTCGGGGTTGGACTCTTCCATCACCCAGGCTGAAGTCACCGAGGTGGTTAAAAAGCTCCACGGTGGCAAGGCTTCGGGGGTGGATGAGATCCGCCCTGAGTACCTCAAGTCTCTGGATGTTGTAGGGCTGTCATGGTTGACACGTCTCTTCAACATTGCGTGGCGGTCGGGGACAGTGCCTCTGGACTGGCAGACTGGGGTGGTGGTCCCCCTTCATAAGAAGGGTGACCGGAGGGTGTGTTCCAACTACAGGGGGATCACACTCCTCAGCCTCCCTGGTAAGGCCTACGCCAAGGTATTGGAGAGGAGAGTCCGGCCGATAGTCGGAACTTGGCTTCAGGAGGAGCAGTGTGGTTTTCGTCCCGGCCGTGGGACACTGGACCAGCTCTATACCCTCTACAGGGTACTCAAGGGTTCATGGGGTCTGGTTTGGGGACCAGAGGATTTCGTCTCTTCTTTTTGCAGATGACGTGGTCCTGCTGGCCCCCTCTAACCAAGACCTACAGCATGCACTGGGGCGGTTTGCAGCTGAGTGTGAAGCGGCTGGGATGAAGATCAGCTCCTCCAAGTCCGAGGCCATGGTTCTGGATCGGAAAAGGGTGGCTTGTCCTCTTCAGGTTGGAGGGGAGTTCCTGCCTCAAGTGGAGGAGTTTAAGTATCTCGAGGTCTTGTTCACGAGTGAGGGAAGAATGGAGCGGGAGATGGACAGACGAATCGGTGCGGCTGCCACAGTAATGGGGGCGCTATGCTGGTCGTTGTGGTGAAGAGAGAGCTGAGCCGAAAAGCGAAGCTCTCGATTTACCGGTCGGTCTACGTTTCTACCCTCACCTATGGCCATGAACTTTGGGTCATGACCGAAAGAACGAGATCCCGGAAAGAAGCGGCGGAAATGAGCTTCCTCCGTAGGGTGGCCGGGCACTCCCTTAGAGATAGGGTGAGGAGCTCGGCCATCCGGGAGGGGCTCGGAGTAGAGCTGCTGCTCCTCCACATTGAGAGGAGCCAGTTGAGGTGGCTCGGGCATCTATACCAGATGCCTCCTGGACGCCTTCCAGAGATGTTCCAGGCACGTCCCACCAGGAGGAGGCCCAGGGGACGGCCCAGGACACGCTAGAGGGACTATGTCTCTCGGCTGACTTGGGAACGCCTTGGACTCCCCCCGGAGGAGCTGGAGGAGGTGTCTGGAGAGAGGGATGTCTGGGCGTCTCTGCTGAGTCTGCTGCCCCCGCGACCCGGTCCTGGATGAGCGGAAGATGACGACGACGACGAAAAAAAAGTTCATTTGTTGACAGTTGATATAGTCATTAATAGTGATTCATGCATTTATTTCATATCATATCTGGACTGTGTTTTGTTCTGAATGACCTTTTATGACCCAGAATGAACCAGTAAGGAGTAACACGATTTCTATGATCTAAATGATCTGAGGTTCCCACGCTTGCTTGTAAACAATGGTTGTGTCAATGCAGAGCTCAGATGTTCCTCTTCTACTTCTGGCATATTGTGATATATTGAGATGTATAAATCTCAACATGAAAGCGTGACCACAGGCTCCAAAGTATTCTTTAAACCATCATCCATACATGGAAATCCAAAACAAAATCATCTCATTCAACTTTCTACCCTGTTTAGTTGAATAGATTTGTCCTTGGATAAGATGGAGCTTGGTTACAGCAGCCATCTTGGATTTCTTAGTCTTGACCCAAGATCTGCACACTGCAGATTTGAATTCTGTCTTTCATACAGTTTGTGTGGAAGGCAGTAATATGGTCAGTAAAGATCAGCTGTGCATTTATTTGATTCATTCAGAAACACTAACAAGTTTTATTCTCTTTTATAATTTTTCTTTGAGCACAAATCACAATTTATTTTTTTAAAGTTGAATATCACACTATGTAACCACACTATTATAGTTTTATGCATGCTGAATTAAATGTCAAAAGATCAAAAGATGATTGTCAATAAAGGTGAAAAGACTGAAAGTTATTTGTTAGACGTCCATGTTGTAAATTAAGGACAAATAATATAGGATTTTCTAACCTGACTCAGTGCAGTGTTAAAGGTGAACTTGATTACATGCATTTGATGAGGAAATCAAATGTAAATTCATCACAAACTTGACTTGGAAAACTTACTTTTGAGCTGAGGCCACCGTCAACTATATAACAGAGGATGAGACGACCCATCATTTGCTTTTCACACTGGAAACGGACCAGCAACTGAAGCGCATCAATTTCTGGAGAAGAGTCCCAAGTGGATTTAATTTATTATAGGAAATCAAATGTAAATTCATCACAAACTTGACTTGGAAAACTTACTTTTGAGCTCCTCTGGCTGAACCTGAACCCCCACTGTTACATGTACTGTAGTTTGAGAACCATTATCCCAGCAACCAGCTTCCTAATGCACTGGTTCCAGGAACTCATTCTAGTAACATCAAACCATAAACCCAGTCAAGAAACATCAATGATGGTTCAGAAATCATTTTAATTCCTTTGGATTTATTTTAATCATTTTTAACACTTTTAAACCCAAACATATTCAAGATACGCTCAGATATAAAAAAGAAAAGCTAGAGCAGCTTCTAGTGTTGCCAACCACTGAATACATCACGGCATGAATTTAATTTGATAATCAATAAGCTTAGACATAATTAGCTGAAAAACTCAGCAGCAGTAGAATAATACTGTTAACCTGAAATGTCAAAGATGAAATAATTTGTAAAAACTGGAAAGGACATGGATTCACTAGAAAACAATAAACTGAGTCGTACTGGTGCACAAAACACAAATAGGTAAAAACGATCTAAACAACATAACAGGTGTTTTCATCAAGCAAAGACTCTACATTTATCTCACATTTCAAGACAGTTTTCTAGTTTTAACTGTGAGTTTATAAACTACATTAAACATTCATAAATCAGCCTCATAATCTATCAAAATCAGCCTAAAGACTGAAAACTATACTATCATTTTGATCTGGCTCAAGATAAGAGAGGTTCTAGTTCAAATCAGTGTAGATGCCCTCAGAAGAAGTCCTGGACTAAACTAAAAGGTCAAAGAAAGCAGTGGAAAGTGGGTGAAAGGTCACATTTGAGGCGTCCGCGGCCGAATCAGAATCAAAACACGTCATTCTTACATACAGTATGTCTTTGAGTAATTTGAGTCATGTTGTTTCACTAAAATCCTGAAAATCACTAAAAATATAAAAAACAAAACATCTAAACATCCTCACTCTACCATATCTGATTGGTTTACATTTGGAGACAATTCAAACACTGGTTGCTTTTTATTGAAGTATTTTGAACTCAGCAGAGTCGCCCTCGTCAAAAAGCCGGACCCCAGCATGTAGAGGCTGAGTGAACGTGGTCTGGACTCTGTGGAGGAGAGTCATGGTTCTAGAGACGCTGTAGAAAGACAGAATACCTGCTCTGTGGTCCAGATACACTCCTACTCTGGAGGAAACTGGACCTGATACTGGAGTCTTAACTCTGTTGTGCAAAAATGTGTAACCCTTTGTGTAACAACGTAACACCCATGATTTGTCATTAAAGCCGAACATACATTCATCTGAAGTCCCATCTCTGCTGATGTCCTTGAAGGCGACTGAAACATAAATTGCTTCACATCTAAACTCCACCTCCCAGTAACAGCGTCCAGTCAGACTCTGGATGCTCAGGACCTGATCATAAAATGTGAATCTCTCTGGATGATCAGGATAAGACTGAGCTTTCTTCATAAAAGTCACTTTTCTGTCCTTAGACAGTAAAAGGTGTAAATGTGCTGTGTTTGGATCCAGAGTGATTTCTTGTGAATATTTCAAGAACTCTGCTCTGGTCCTTGGTTCTGGTTCTGGTTCTGCCAGTAAAACCTTCTCCGATCTGACTCTCAGTGAGATGTTTGTCTTTACCTCCTCCAAAATGTCCTCTAGCACATATTTAACCTCTGACACAGCTGCTGTCACATCCTCAAAGTATCTCAGAGGATGAATATTGATGCTGGATGAGTGTGTAGACTCACTGAGTGCTGACAGTGAGGGGTAGTTGTGGAGAAACTGGTTGTGATCCTCTGTGTTTGAGAGCTGCTCCAGCTCACCATCTTTCCTCTTCAGCTCAGTGATCTTCTGCTCCAGCTTCTCCTGAAAATCTTTGACTCGACTCACTTCTGTTTCCTGCTGAGATCTGATCTGCTGCTTCACATCAGAGCTTCTTTTCTGGATGAGATGGATCAGCTCAGTGAAGATCTTCTCACTGTCCTCCACTGCTTTATCAGCAGAGACATTGAAGGCCTCCACCTCCTGTTGAAGCAGCTTCAGATCTTTCTCTTGGTCCTGGATTCTCTTCTGGTTTTGTTGTCGACTCACCTGGAGCTTCTTCTGCTTCTCAGTCCTTTCTGCTGCAGCTGAGACTGTTTCATGACCTTTATGTTCATCCATAGAGCAGAGATAACAGATACACTGCTGATCAGTACGACAGAAGATCTTCATCACCTCACCATGACGAGGGCAGATGTTCTCCTGGATCTTCTTGGAGGGGTTCACCAGCTTGTGTTTCTTCAGTCCTAAGACATTATAGTGAGGTTGGAGATGATTCTTACAATATGAGGCTGGACAAGATAAACAGGACTTGACAGCTTTCATCTTCCTCCCAGTGCAGACATCACAGGCCACATCTTCAGGTCCAGCATAGCAGTGATCAGCTGGAGCAGCTTGGAGTCCAGTCTTCTTCAGATCCTCCACTAACTCTGCTAACATGATGTTCTTCTGCAGGACAGGTCTCGGTATGAACTCTTTCCTGCACTGAGGACAGCTGTGGATTCTCCTCTGATCTTCTCCATCCCAGAAGATTTTAATACAGTTCCTACAGTAGCTGTGTCCACAGGGAATAGTCACTGGATCCTTCAGTAGATCCAAACAGATGGAACAGGAGAATTTTTCTGAATCAATCTGATTTCCTCTCTGAGCCATTTCACTTCTCAACCACACAAATGTTTCTAATATCTATTGCTGCTGTAGATGTTTCCCACAAGAATCCAAACACCAGGTTGTTACTTACTGATCTGCAGCAGCTTGTGTGGTCAGCTCAGCGATCCTAAAGCTTTCAGATGTGTAAAACGGGAGGAACCAGGAAATGTAGCACCAGAGCTGAACTCTGTGTGGGGTAATAAGGAGGAGCTTAACGGCAGTTGATGTTGGGTGGAGCAGAAGATCTCCAAAGGTATTAGACTGCTGCATTTCTTACTTTACTTCCAGTATTTTAAACATTTGTAGTTCAAACACAATTTTACCATATTCAGTGGAATTATTATGTCTAGGAGAGAGACAGGATTAACCATTGAAAGACAGGGCCAAGTGTATCATCTGTAAAAGGAGAACATTAAGTTGTTGGTAGCAGCAGTTCGCCCAATGCCCCCTGTCAGGACGGTGCCACAGCTAAACACTGATCCAGGCCTGGTGTACCTTCTAGGAAGAGAAAAAACAGAGAGAGAACATAAAATCAAAAGCTGAAACCGCAGCAAAAACATAAAACTGGAGAGTAGTAGGAGCAGAGAGAGTGAAAGTGGTCATTATGTCCCCAGGCAGGCTAAGCACTATTTGGGCTGTAGTTCATGTTGGGGATTTATTTACATTAATCTCACTTAATTCTACTGGTCTAGTGATGACAATTTAATTTTATGGGTTCCATATACTTATAAGTCACACATTTTCATCTGAAAGGAACATTTTACTTTCAGTCGAAGTGAAACAATTAAGTGTTTGCAGCTTTAGTATCCTACATCTGACGTCATGACATGACCACCCTCGCCCGAGGCAAGCCCAGAGACATGGGTCTCTGCAGACTAAAAGTGGGCGTTTCTCAACCTGTAGGCGTTCTGTGATCACCAACAATGATTGGTTGGCTTTATGTCCTCTGTTTTTCACGGAGGTATAAATACACAGAGCTAACCTGTATAAAGTTGTACGGAGAAGCGCAGGATGAAGGCAACGCAATTATCAGTCATTAAGTTCATTTTCAAAATGATATTTTTAATGTTGTCAGTTTGTATTATGAAGCCTACATGTACACATTTGTAGGTAAAAAAAAGTACAGGTTTAAGATTTAAGTGAAGAAAGGTGATCTATCGTACTTATGTTTCAAACGTGATCGTAGCGGGGTACTGCAGCCACTTCTGCGCCTTGGATGCAGGGTTACTTTCCCAGATTTCCTCCATCACATGAAGTAACACCCTAATGATACTATGTTGTTGTTGTTAATAATAGATGCTATGAAGACTTTTAAGATATGTGGGACAGAATGTCTTCAAAAGTTCAGTACTTAAGAAGTACACCACCACCAAGTGATGCCTGCACATTTTTTTTTTGGTGTAAAATAAAGAAGATCTTTAACCTCATGTTGTCTCTTATTGCTGCCTTTGATGTGGGCTGTCAGTGAGTCGAAATGTGATGATTTCTAGACTTGGTGTATAATATACTACAGTTTTTCAGTGTAGAGCAAATAGCTTTATCAATCCGTTTACTTTTGGCACATTAAGAGGCAGTTCTGCATGGTCATTATTAATGTTAGAAGATATATCTGAAAGATAATCTGCCTTTACCCTGACATAAAGCTAAGTACATTCATATATACAGGTCCTTCTCAAAAAATTAGCATATTGTGATAAAGTTCATTATTTTCCATAATGTCATGATGAAAATTTAACATTCATATATTTTAGATTCATTGCACACTAACTGAAATATTTCAGGTCTTTTATTGTCTTAATACGGATGATTTTGGCATACAGCTCATGAAAACCCAAAATTCCTATCTCACAAAATTAGCATATCATTAAAAGGGTCTCTAAACGAGCTATGAACCTAATCATCTGAATCAACGAGTTAACTCTAAACACCTGCAAAAGATTCCTGAGGCCTTTAAAACTCCCAGCCTGGTTCATCACTCAAAACCCCAATCATGGGTAAGACTGCCGACCTGACTGCTGTCCAGAAGGCCACTATTAACACCCTCAAGCAAGAGGGTAAGACACAGAAAGAAATTTCTGAACGAATAGGCTGTTCCCAGAGTGCTGTATCAAGGCACCTCAGTGGGAAGTCTGTGGGAAGGAAAAGGTGTAGCAAAAAACGCTGCACAATGAGAAGAGGTGACCGGACCCTGAGGAAGATTGTGGAGAAGGGCCGATTCCAGACCTTGGGGGACCTGCGGAAGCAGTGGACTGAGTCTGGAGTAGAAACATCCAGAGCCACCGTGTGCAGGAAATGGGCTACAGGTGCCGCATTCCCCAGTCCTGGGCTACAGAGAAGCAGCACTGGACTGTTGCTCAGTGGTCCAAAGTACTTTTTTCGGATGAAAGCAAATTCTGCATGTCTTTCGGAAATCAAGGTGCCAGAGTCTGGAGGAAGACTGGGGAGAAGGAAATGCCAAAATGCCAGAAGTCCAGTGTCAAGTACCCACAGTCAGTGATGGTCTGGGGTGCCGTGTCAGCTGCTGGTGTTGGTCCACTGTGTTTTATCAAGGGCAGGGTCAATGCAGCTAGCTATCAGGAGATTTTGGAGCACTTCATGCTTCCATCTGCTGAAAAGCTTTATGGAGATGAAGATTTCATTTTTCAGCACGACCTGGCACCTGCTCACAGTGCCAAAACCACTGGTAAATGGTTTACTGACCATGGTATCACTGTGCTCAATTGGCCTGCCAACTCTCCTGACCTGAACCCCATAGAGAATCTGTGGGACATTGTGAAGAGAACGTTGAGAGACTCAAGACCCAACACTCTGGATGAGCTAAAGGCCGCTATTGAAGCATCCTGGGTCTCCATAAGACCTCAGCAGTGCCACAGGCTGATTGCCTCCATGCCACGCCGCATTGAAGCAGTCATTTCTGCAAAAGGATTCCCGACCAAGTATTGAGTGCATAACTGTACATGATTATTTGAAGGTTGACGTTTTTTGTATTAAAAACACTTTTCTTTTATTGGTCGGATGAAATATGCTAATTTTGTGAGATAGGAATTTTGGGTTTTCATGAGCTGTATGCCAAAATCATCCGTATTAAGATAATAAAAGACCTGAAATATTTCAGTTAGTGTGCAATGAATCTAAAATATATGAATGTAAAATTTTCATCATGACATTATGGAAAATAATGAACTTTATCACAATATGCTAATTTTTTGAGAAGGACCTGTATATATATATATATATATATATGATTGTATGGGATATTGGTTTATTCTGGGGGAACACACCCCTGAGTGCTGGGTGCCAGTGCTGATGGTTCTTGTGCAGGAGATTATGTTCCTCAGCCTCACCTGCTGCTGCCAGTCCTTTAAGAAGCTGTTGATCCACTGACAGGTGGGGGCAGGGACCTTGAGTTGGGTGAGCTTCTGATGGTGTTAAAGGCCGAGCTGAAGTCCACAAACAGAATCCTGGCATTTGTTTGGTAGCTGGTGCTATTTGAATATTCTGGAATGAAATTAAGTCTAATTGTTATCAGAAAATCTCAAAACAGTTTTTAGACTTGCTGCACGGTGTGAACAGCAGCAGTCTGAGAGTCCATTTGAACCTGACCTCTGGGCGGTTCTGTCCATGGTGCTGGACAGTCAGTTTGATTTGTTAGTTGCTGTAGTTAGATGCTGCAGTAAAATAGTCTCCTAATTAAGCATGTCTGATCTATTTGCCTTTTTATCAAGACTGTGCCAGAACTGTCTGATAACAACTTGAATCATATCATTTTAGATGTATTCAAATATAGATTGTCTAATTGAATGAACAAGGGGCACTTTGTTGAAGCATGAGGTTATTGCTGTAGCTATAAAACAATGTATAGAATCACCGTAGCCTGATTGCAAGAAGGAACTGATGAGGAAAACCTGTCTTGATGGTAGTCACCTGACCACAGTCATGTGATTTTATGGTTGGCACACAATTAACAAAGAAAGAATACCATATAGATAAAAATGCACAAATACTGTCATGACACCATTATCAGCTGCATGTATGCTGGATAGAATCACTCCTAAAACATCCACTGTCACTAAGATCTCCTCATTCTGCAGTAAATAAAAGTTCAGTATTTTATACAACAGAGAGAAGAGAGGACATAAAAGAGATCTCAGCCTGGACAGCTGATGTGCTGAACAACAGTGGTCAGTAAATGCTGATTAGCAACAAAGGTGTTAAATAGCAGTATGCCGAAGTAAACAAGCATTGATTGGTGTAAACGTTGACCCATGTGACATGACAGTGTCACCCAATACATTTCTTAAAGGAAGTATCTGTTGATGTTTGTATGCTGTTTAGAAGCAGTGATGCATTCAATGCCACATTTTGGGCATCGACGTCTTATCTCTTTTTCATGTGTGTTGTTGTCTCTCTGTTTTTTTCCTTACACAAAATGGTCATAAATAGATCGAACTCGTGCCCTACTGGTACCACTGCTGGTGCATCCATTAAGCTATTACACTGAAAATAAAACTATTTGATGTTGTAGCCTTTCTGACCTAAAATTACTGATTTATGACCAGTTTTGTGCAATGTTCACTACTCCTTTGAACCTTTAGAATAAAAGCAGATATAACTTTTTATAACATTCTTAGACAAAAATGTTATCAAATAAAACTTTTACATAAGTTCGCAGTCTTAAATCAGAATCAGAATCTAAATCAGCTGTATTGCTAAGTTTGTGCACGCAACAAACAAGGAATTTGACTTTGGTATACTATGCTCTAATCAAGTTTATTTATTTATTTTTTTCACACATAAATGCATATAATAATGCTGCTTACACATCACTTTTAGTGCTAAATATCTATAAAACATAAGTTGAACACTTTCTTTCAGTTGAGATTTCCTGGAAACACTTGAAGTAGTGATGAACTCACAAGGTTTAGAGTTTAACATCTTTAAAGTGAATCTTTGAGAAAAGCTGTGCCTAACCATCAACAGAAGAAACTCATATTGGATTAGGCTGATCTGTTATTATATTCATTGTCATCATCACAGAAATTCATGTTATTTATGAACAGTATTAAATGTAAACAGTTGATGACCAAAACTGTCTCTGTGTGTACAGGAGTGCAATGCTTCGATCGTCGTCTGTTCATTTAATTGTGAAATCATCATTAGCTCTAAATTATTTATTTAATTAAATCAATGGTAAAGGTGGGCTCGCTTGAACCAGGTAGACCCATTTTTGTACAAGGCCCCCTCTCAGGATGGGTACGGGGGTCATTGGGCGCTGGGGTCAGAGCGGGGGGGGTCAGGGTCTGGGTTCAGCCAGTGGCTGCACTAACCTGGGCTGGTGCTGGGGCAGTCTGCCTGTCTCCATTCCGAAGGAAGGGGACCACCTCCCGGATCCGGGGGCTGGTTGCCCCTTTGGTTAGGCAGTACCTGGACCTGGGAGTATATAGTATGTATGGGGAGTGTGAATGAGTGTATGACGTCCATTGTTGTGTGTCTTTAGGTTAGGTGTGTGGGTGTGAGTGTTTTTATGTGTACGCATGAGGGGGGGAATGTGTGATTGTGATTGTGTGTGCCTGTTTTTGTGTCAGGTTGGGTCTTGGGCTGCTCCCTCTCCTGGATAAGTTTAGGCCCCCATCAAATGCAGGGCCTATTTCCTCCCAACCACACTCCCTCAGGGTCCAAGGCTGGATCTGCTCCAACGTAGATGCCAGTGTCTTGGGCTTGTCGCTGCAGCTCCCTGGGGCGTCTGCATTGTAGCTGCTGGGAGGTCCTCCTGGGTCTCTCCTCTGGTCTTCTCTGGGGGGGGGCTGCGGTAGTCCTGGTGGTGGTCCTTCCGGGGGGTTCCCGTGCTGTGAGAGGCCTTTGGATGTCTGTGGCTCAAATCTCCTCTGTGTCTGTCTTGGGTCCAGGGGCCAGGGGGGCAGGTCTGTGGCTCCTCACACACACTAGTTGCATATTTTTATGGAGAAACTTTCTATACACAAGTACCCACAGGTGTTTGGATTCAGGTGTTAACAGATACACGGATATTCTATATTGAGCCACAGTTACCACTAAATACATCTTGCATTCAATAGTACCATGCACTTTTCAATGCTGTTGTTATGTATGTGTTTCTGCAGGTGTAGAAGCAGTCTTCTAGGGTGCTATCTTGTATTCTCTTCACCCTTCTTTCTCTCCTCTATTCTTTTCTCCTTCTATCCTTCTATCCCTATTTCCTTTTCCGTTAGTCGTAATGCTTGGCACTCAGATAACAATTATGAGTGCCAGTCTACCGGACAGGACACAGTTAAAAAAAAAAATCAACGGCAATTAATGCTACAACAACCAATGAAATGTTTAAAATGTGGGAAATACCAAAAGAAAAACAATAGACATCATTCTGTCTAAATAATCAAGCGGAAGATACCAAAGTAAGCACAGTTTTGTTTACAAATATTTTTACAACCCAACAGAACAACAGAAATATTTGTATTTTGTATTACTCTATATAGCTTTAAAGAACTCAGCAGTCTCCTACCTCAACATCCAATAATGTTCTGCTCTTTTAAATTCATTTCTACAATCAGTTTGATCCAGAATCTGTTGAATAAAAATGATGACTGATGTCCTGATTGATGATGATCATGATAATTACAGTTTCCATCAGCTCATCTGTACATGGATTTGAACAACAACAACATTTGGTCTGACAAAGCAATAAATGTGAATGTAATTAGTTTAGGTAAATAAAACTCCTCCTGAGCAGTGATAGCCTCCATGGCTGAACAGAAACAGGAAGGGGCAGCACCCAAACAAACTCCAACATCAACAAAACAACAAACAAGATGACAAAGTAGCTCCATAAAGACAGTTGATCTCTGAGCAGTGAAGAAATGACACAACAATGAGCTCTCAGCAACAATGATGGAGACTAAAGAAACTGGAACTAAAATACACATTTTAACCAACTGGACCTCAGAACAGTTCTGATTATTTCATTTTAATGAACTCAGCAGAGTTTCCATCATCATAAAGCCAAACTCCAGCATGTAGAGGCTGAGTGAATGTGGTCTGGACTCTGTGGAGGAGAGTCATGGTTCTTGAGACGCTGTAGAAAGACAGAATACCTGCTCTGTGGTCCAGAAAAACTCCTATTCTGGAGGAAACTGGACCTGATACTGGGGTTTTAATGTTGTTGTGATAAAATGTGTAACTGTTTGTGTTACAGCATAATGACCAAGATTTGTCATTGGCCCCAAATAAACATTCCTTTGACCCTCCTGCTCTCCTGATGTTCTTGTATGAAACTGCTACAGCAACTCCTTCTCGTCTCCACTCCACGTCCCAGTAACAACGTCCAGTCAGACTCTCTCTACTCAGGGCCTGAAACCATCCAGTGAATCTGTCTGGATGATCAGGATAAAATTGCTGTTCTTCCATTAATATTACTTTTCTCTCCCCCTCAGCTAATAACATATTTCTATTTGCTGTGTTTGGATCCAGAGTGATTTCTGTTAAATATTTTAAGAATCCAGCCCTAGTCTTTGGTTCTGGTTCTGACAGTAAAACATCCACTTCAGTGACTGCCAGTGAGATATTTGTCCATTTGTCTCTCAGGATGTCCTGTAGTTTATCTCTGAGCTCTGACACAGCTGCTGTCACATCCTCAAAGTATCTCAGAGGACGAATATTGATGCTGGATGAGTGTGTAGACTCACTGAGTGCTGACAGTGAGGGGTAGTTGTGGAGAAACTGGTTGTGATCCTCTGTGTTTGAGAGCTGCTCCAGTTCAGCATCTTTCCTCTTCAGCTCAGTGATCTCCTGCTCCAGCTTCTTCTGAAGATCTTTGACTCGACTCACTTCTGTTTCCTGCTGAGATCTGATCTGCTGCTTCACATCAGAGCTTCTTTTCTGGATGAGACGGATCATCTCAGTGAAGATCTTCTCACTGTCCTCCACTGCTTTATCAGCAGAGACATTGATGGCCTCCACCTCCTGTTGAAGCAGCTTCAGATCTTTCTCTTGGTCCTGGATTCTCTGCTGGATTTGTTGTTGACTCACCTGGAGCTTCTTCTGCTTCTCAGTCATTTCTGCTGCAGCTGAGACTGTTTCATGACCTTTATGTTCATCCATAGTGCAGAGATAACAGATACACTGCTGATCAGTACGACAGAAGATCTTCATCACCTCATCATGACTAGAGCAGATGTTGTCCTGGAGCTTCTTGGAGGGGTTCACCAGCTTGTGTTTCTTTAGTCCAGGGACATCATAGTGAGGTTGGAGGTGATTCTGACAGTAAGAAATTAAACAGACCAGACAGGATCTGACAGCTTTCATCTTCCTTCCAGTGCAGACATCACAGGCCACATCTTCAGGTCCAGCATAGCAGTGATCAGCTGGAGCAGCTTGGAGTCCAGTCTTCTTCAGATCCTCCACTAACTCTGCTAACATGATGTTCTTCTCCAGGACAGGTCTCGGTATGAACTCTTTCCTGCACTGAGGACAGCTGTGGATTCTCCTCTGATCTTCTCCATCCCAGAAGATTTTAATACAGTTCCTACAGTAGCTGTGTCCACAGGGAATAGTCACTGGATCCTTCAGTAGATCCAAACAGATGGAACAGGATAATTTTGTTGAATCCATCTGATTTCCTCTCTGAGCCATTTCACTTCTCAACCACACAAATGTTTCTAATATCTATTGCTGCTGTAGATGTTTCCCACAAGAATCCAAACACCAGGTTGTTACTTACTGATCTGCAGCAGCTTGTGTGGTCAGCTCAGCGATCCTAAAGCTTTCAGATGTGTAAAACGGGAGGAACCAGGAAATGTAGCACCAGAGCTGAACTCTGTGTTGAGTAATAAGGAGGAGCTTAACGGCAGTTGATGTTGGGTGGAGCAGAAGATCTCCAAAGGTATTAGACTGCTGCATTTCTTACTTTACTTCCAGTATTTTAAACATTTGTAGTTCAAACACAATTTTACCATATTCAGTGGAATTATTATGTCTAGGAGAGAGACAGGATTAACCATTGAAAGACAGGGCCAAGTGTATCATCTGTAAAAGGAGAACATTAAGTTGTTGGTAGCAGCAGTTCGCCCAATGCCCCCTGTCAGGACGGTGCCACAGCTAAACACTGATCCAGGCCTGGTGTACCTTCTAGGAAGAGAAAAAACAGAGAGAGAACATAAAATCAAAAGCTGAAACCGCAGCAAAAACATAAAACTGGAGAGTAGTAGGAGCAGAGAGAGTGAAAGTGGTCATTATGTCCCCAGGCAGGCTAAGCACTATTTGGGCTGTAGTTCATGTTGGGGATTTATTTACATTAATCTCACTTAATTCTACTGGTCTAGTGATGACAATTTAATTTTATGGGTTCCATATACTTATAAGTCACACATTTTCATCTGAAAGGAACATTTTACTTTCAGTCGAAGTGAAACAATTAAGTGTTTGCAGCTTTAGTATCCTACATCTGACGTCATGACATGACCACCCTCGCCCGAGGCAAGCCCAGAGACATGGGTCTCTGCAGACTAAAAGTGGGCGTTTCTCAACCTGTAGGCGTTCTGTGATCACCAACAATGATTGGTTGGCTTTATGTCCTCTGTTTTTCACGGAGGTATAAATACACAGAGCTAACCTGTATAAAGTTGTACGGAGAAGCGCAGGATGAAGGCAACGCAATTATCAGTCATTAAGTTCATTTTCAAAATGATATTTTTAATGTTGTCAGTTTGTATTATGAAGCCTACATGTACACATTTGTAGGTAAAAAAAAGTACAGGTTTAAGATTTAAGTGAAGAAAGGTGATCTATCGTACTTATGTTTCAAACGTGATCGTAGCGGGGTACTGCAGCCACTTCTGCGCCTTGGATGCAGGGTTACTTTCCCAGATTTCCTCCATCACATGAAGTAACACCCTAATGATACTATGTTGTTGTTGTTAATAATAGATGCTATGAAGACTTTTAAGATATGTGGGACAGAATGTCTTCAAAAGTTCAGTACTTAAGAAGTACACCACCACCAAGTGATGCCTGCACATTTTTTTTTGGTGTAAAATAAAGAAGATCTTTAACCTCATGTTGTCTCTTATTGCTGCCTTTGATGTGGGCTGTCAGTGAGTCTAAATGTGATGATTTCTAGACTTGGTGTATAATATACTACAGTTTTTCAGTGTAGAGCAAATAGCTTTATCAATCCGTTTACTTTTGGCACATTAAGAGGCAGTTCTGCATGGTCATTATTAATGTTAGAAGATATATCTGAAAGATAATCTGCCTTTACCCTGACATAAAGCTAAGTACATTCATATATATATATATATATATATATATATATATATATATATATATATATATATGATTGTATGGGATATTGGTTTATTCTGGGGGAACACACCCCTGAGTGCTGGGTGCCAGTGCTGATGGTTCTTGTGCAGGAGATTATGTTCCTCAGCCTCACCTGCTGCTGCCAGTCCTTTAAGAAGCTGTTGATCCACTGACAGGTGGGGGCAGGGACCTTGAGTTGGGTGAGCTTCTGATGGTGTTAAAGGCCGAGCTGAAGTCCACAAACAGAATCCTGGCATTTGTTTGGTAGCTGGTGCTATTTGAATATTCTGGAATGAAATTAAGTCTAATTGTTATCAGAAAATCTCAAAACAGTTTTTAGACTTGCTGCACGGTGTGAACAGCAGCAGTCTGAGAGTCCATTTGAACCTGACCTCTGGGCGGTTCTGTCCATGGTGCTGGACAGTCAGTTTGATTTGTTAGTTGCTGTAGTTAGATGCTGCAGTAAAATAGTCTCCTAATTAAGCATGTCTGATCTATTTGCCTTTTTATCAAGACTGTGCCAGAACTGTCTGATAACAACTTGAATCATATCATTTTAGATGTATTCAAATATAGATTGTCTAATTGAATGAACAAGGGGCACTTTGTTGAAGCATGAGGTTATTGCTGTAGCTATAAAACAATGTATAGAATCACCGTAGCCTGATTGCAAGAAGGAACTGATGAGGAAAACCTGTCTTGATGGTAGTCACCTGACCACAGTCATGTGATTTTATGGTTGGCACACAATTAACAAAGAAAGAATACCATATAGATAAAAATGCACAAATACTGTCATGACACCATTATCAGCTGCATGTATGCTGGATAGAATCACTCCTAAAACATCCACTGTCACTAAGATCTCCTCATTCTGCAGTAAATAAAAGTTCAGTATTTTATACAACAGAGAGAAGAGAGGACATAAAAGAGATCTCAGCCTGGACAGCTGATGTGCTGAACAACAGTGGTCAGTAAATGCTGATTAGCAACAAAGGTGTTAAATAGCAGTATGCCGAAGTAAACAAGCATTGATTGGTGTAAACGTTGACCCATGTGACATGACAGTGTCACCCAATACATTTCTTAAAGGAAGTATCTGTTGATGTTTGTATGCTGTTTAGAAGCAGTGATGCATTCAATGCCACATTTTGGGCATCGACGTCTTATCTCTTTTTCATGTGTGTTGTTGTCTCTCTGTTTTTTTCCTTACACAAAATGGTCATAAATAGATCGAACTCGTGCCCTACTGGTACCACTGCTGGTGCATCCATTAAGCTATTACACTGAAAATAAAACTATTTGATGTTGTAGCCTTTCTGACCTAAAATTACTGATTTATGACCAGTTTTGTGCAATGTTCACTACTCCTTTGAACCTTTAGAATAAAAGCAGATATAACTTTTTATAACATTCTTAGACAAAAATGTTATCAAATAAAACTTTTACATAAGTTCGCAGTCTTAAATCAGAATCAGAATCTAAATCAGCTGTATTGCTAAGTTTGTGCACGCAACAAACAAGGAATTTGACTTTGGTATACTATGCTCTAATCAAGTTTATTTATTTATTTTTTTCACACATAAATGCATATAATAATGCTGCTTACACATCACTTTTAGTGCTAAATATCTATAAAACATAAGTTGAACACTTTCTTTCAGTTGAGATTTCCTGGAAACACTTGAAGTAGTGATGAACTCACAAGGTTTAGAGTTTAACATCTTTAAAGTGAATCTTTGAGAAAAGCTGTGCCTAACCATCAACAGAAGAAACTCATATTGGATTAGGCTGATCTGTTATTATATTCATTGTCATCATCACAGAAATTCATGTTATTTATGAACAGTATTAAATGTAAACAGTTGATGACCAAAACTGTCTCTGTGTGTACAGGAGTGCAATGCTTCGATCGTCGTCTGTTCATTTAATTGTGAAATCATCATTAGCTCTAAATTATTTATTTAATTAAATCAATGGTAAAGGTGGGCTCGCTTGAACCAGGTAGACCCATTTTTGTACAAGGCCCCCTCTCAGGATGGGTACGGGGGTCATTGGGCGCTGGGGTCAGAGCGGGGGGGGTCAGGGTCTGGGTTCAGCCAGTGGCTGCACTAACCTGGGCTGGTGCTGGGGCAGTCTGCCTGTCTCCATTCCGAAGGAAGGGGACCACCTCCCGGATCCGGGGGCTGGTTGCCCCTTTGGTTAGGCAGTACCTGGACCTGGGAGTATATAGTATGTATGGGGAGTGTGAATGAGTGTATGACGTCCATTGTTGTGTGTCTTTAGGTTAGGTGTGTGGGTGTGAGTGTTTTTATGTGTACGCATGAGGGGGGGAATGTGTGATTGTGATTGTGTGTGCCTGTTTTTGTGTCAGGTTGGGTCTTGGGCTGCTCCCTCTCCTGGATAAGTTTAGGCCCCCATCAAATGCAGGGCCTATTTCCTCCCAACCACACTCCCTCAGGGTCCAAGGCTGGATCTGCTCCAACGTAGATGCCAGTGTCTTGGGCTTGTCGCTGCAGCTCCCTGGGGCGTCTGCATTGTAGCTGCTGGGAGGTCCTCCTGGGTCTCTCCTCTGGTCTTCTCTGGGGGGGGGCTGCGGTAGTCCTGGTGGTGGTCCTTCCGGGGGGTTCCCGTGCTGTGAGAGGCCTTTGGATGTCTGTGGCTCAAATCTCCTCTGTGTCTGTCTTGGGTCCAGGGGCCAGGGGGGCAGGTCTGTGGCTCCTCACACACACTAGTTGCATATTTTTATGGAGAAACTTTCTATACACAAGTACCCACAGGTGTTTGGATTCAGGTGTTAACAGATACACGGATATTCTATATTGAGCCACAGTTACCACTAAATACATCTTGCATTCAATAGTACCATGCACTTTTCAATGCTGTTGTTATGTATGTGTTTCTGCAGGTGTAGAAGCAGTCTTCTAGGGTGCTATCTTGTATTCTCTTCACCCTTCTTTCTCTCCTCTATTCTTTTCTCCTTCTATCCTTCTATCCCTATTTCCTTTTCCGTTAGTCGTAATGCTTGGCACTCAGATAACAATTATGAGTGCCAGTCTACCGGACAGGACACAGTTAAAAAAAAAAATCAACGGCAATTAATGCTACAACAACCAATGAAATGTTTAAAATGTGGGAAATACCAAAAGAAAAACAATAGACATCATTCTGTCTAAATAATCAAGCGGAAGATACCAAAGTAAGCACAGTTTTGTTTACAAATATTTTTACAACCCAACAGAACAACAGAAATATTTGTATTTTGTATTACTCTATATAGCTTTAAAGAACTCAGCAGTCTCCTACCTCAACATCCAATAATGTTCTGCTCTTTTAAATTCATTTCTACAATCAGTTTGATCCAGAATCTGTTGAATAAAAATGATGACTGATGTCCTGATTGATGATGATCATGATAATTACAGTTTCCATCAGCTCATCTGTACATGGATTTGAACAACAACAACATTTGGTCTGACAAAGCAATAAATGTGAATGTAATTAGTTTAGGTAAATAAAACTCCTCCTGAGCAGTGATAGCCTCCATGGCTGAACAGAAACAGGAAGGGGCAGCACCCAAACAAACTCCAACATCAACAAAACAACAAACAAGATGACAAAGTAGCTCCATAAAGACAGTTGATCTCTGAGCAGTGAAGAAATGACACAACAATGAGCTCTCAGCAACAATGATGGAGACTAAAGAAACTGGAACTAAAATACACATTTTAACCAACTGGACCTCAGAACAGTTCTGATTATTTCATTTTAATGAACTCAGCAGAGTTTCCATCATCATAAAGCCAAACTCCAGCATGTAGAGGCTGAGTGAATGTGGTCTGGACTCTGTGGAGGAGAGTCATGGTTCTTGAGACGCTGTAGAAAGACAGAATACCTGCTCTGTGGTCCAGAAAAACTCCTATTCTGGAGGAAACTGGACCTGATACTGGGGTTTTAATGTTGTTGTGATAAAATGTGTAACTGTTTGTGTTACAGCATAATGACCAAGATTTGTCATTGGCCCCAAATAAACATTCCTTTGACCCTCCTGCTCTCCTGATGTTCTTGTATGAAACTGCTACAGCAACTCCTTCTCGTCTCCACTCCACGTCCCAGTAACAACGTCCAGTCAGACTCTCTCTACTCAGGGCCTGAAACCATCCAGTGAATCTGTCTGGATGATCAGGATAAAATTGCTGTTCTTCCATTAATATTACTTTTCTCTCCCCCTCAGCTAATAACATATTTCTATTTGCTGTGTTTGGATCCAGAGTGATTTCTGTTAAATATTTTAAGAATCCAGCCCTAGTCTTTGGTTCTGGTTCTGACAGTAAAACATCCACTTCAGTGACTGCCAGTGAGATATTTGTCCATTTGTCTCTCAGGATGTCCTGTAGTTTATCTCTGAGCTCTGACACAGCTGCTGTCACATCCTCAAAGTATCTCAGAGGACGAATATTGATGCTGGATGAGTGTGTAGACTCACTGAGTGCTGACAGTGAGGGGTAGTTGTGGAGAAACTGGTTGTGATCCTCTGTGTTTGAGAGCTGCTCCAGTTCAGCATCTTTCCTCTTCAGCTCAGTGATCTCCTGCTCCAGCTTCTTCTGAAGATCTTTGACTCGACTCACTTCTGTTTCCTGCTGAGATCTGATCTGCTGCTTCACATCAGAGCTTCTTTTCTGGATGAGACGGATCATCTCAGTGAAGATCTTCTCACTGTCCTCCACTGCTTTATCAGCAGAGACATTGATGGCCTCCACCTCCTGTTGAAGCAGCTTCAGATCTTTCTCTTGGTCCTGGATTCTCTGCTGGATTTGTTGTTGACTCACCTGGAGCTTCTTCTGCTTCTCAGTCATTTCTGCTGCAGCTGAGACTGTTTCATGACCTTTATGTTCATCCATAGTGCAGAGATAACAGATACACTGCTGATCAGTACGACAGAAGATCTTCATCACCTCATCATGACTAGAGCAGATGTTGTCCTGGAGCTTCTTGGAGGGGTTCACCAGCTTGTGTTTCTTTAGTCCAGGGACATCATAGTGAGGTTGGAGGTGATTCTGACAGTAAGAAATTAAACAGACCAGACAGGATCTGACAGCTTTCATCTTCCTTCCAGTGCAGACATCACAGGCCACATCTTCAGGTCCAGCATAGCAGTGATCAGCTGGAGCAGCTTGGAGTCCAGTCTTCTTCAGATCCTCCACTAACTCTGCTAACATGATGTTCTTCTCCAGGACAGGTCTCGGTATGAACTCTTTCCTGCACTGAGGACAGCTGTGGATTCTCCTCTGATCTTCTCCATCCCAGAAGATTTTAATACAGTTCCTACAGTAGCTGTGTCCACAGGGAATAGTCACTGGATCCTTCAGTAGATCCAAACAGATGGAACAGGATAATTTTGTTGAATCCATCTGATTTCCTCTCTGAGCCATTTCACTTCTCAACCACACAAATGTTTCTAATATCTATTGCTGCTGTAGATGTTTCCCACAAGAATCCAAACACCAGGTTGTTACTTACTGATCTGCAGCAGCTTGTGTGGTCAGCTCAGCGATCCTAAAGCTTTCAGATGTGTAAAACGGGAGGAACCAGGAAATGTAGCACCAGAGCTGAACTCTGTGTTGAGTAATAAGGAGGAGCTTAACGGCAGTTGATGTTGGGTGGAGCAGAAGATCTCCAAAGGTATTAGACTGCTGCATTTCTTACTTTACTTCCAGTATTTTAAACATTTGTAGTTCAAACACAATTTTACCATATTCAGTGGAATTATTATGTCTAGGAGAGAGACAGGATTAACCATTGAAAGACAGGGCCAAGTGTATCATCTGTAAAAGGAGAACATTAAGTTGTTGGTAGCAGCAGTTCGCCCAATGCCCCCTGTCAGGACGGTGCCACAGCTAAACACTGATCCAGGCCTGGTGTACCTTCTAGGAAGAGAAAAAACAGAGAGAGAACATAAAATCAAAAGCTGAAACCGCAGCAAAAACATAAAACTGGAGAGTAGTAGGAGCAGAGAGAGTGAAAGTGGTCATTATGTCCCCAGGCAGGCTAAGCACTATTTGGGCTGTAGTTCATGTTGGGGATTTATTTACATTAATCTCACTTAATTCTACTGGTCTAGTGATGACAATTTAATTTTATGGGTTCCATATACTTATAAGTCACACATTTTCATCTGAAAGGAACATTTTACTTTCAGTCGAAGTGAAACAATTAAGTGTTTGCAGCTTTAGTATCCTACATCTGACGTCATGACATGACCACCCTCGCCCGAGGCAAGCCCAGAGACATGGGTCTCTGCAGACTAAAAGTGGGCGTTTCTCAACCTGTAGGCGTTCTGTGATCACCAACAATGATTGGTTGGCTTTATGTCCTCTGTTTTTCACGGAGGTATAAATACACAGAGCTAACCTGTATAAAGTTGTACGGAGAAGCGCAGGATGAAGGCAACGCAATTATCAGTCATTAAGTTCATTTTCAAAATGATATTTTTAATGTTGTCAGTTTGTATTATGAAGCCTACATGTACACATTTGTAGGTAAAAAAAGTACAGGTTTAAGATTTAAGTGAAGAAAGGTGATCTATCGTACTTATGTTTCAAACGTGATCGTAGCGGGGTACTGCAGCCACTTCTGCGCCTTGGATGCAGGGTTACTTTCCCAGATTTCCTCCATCACATGAAGTAACACCCTAATGATACTATGTTGTTGTTGTTAATAATAGATGCTATGAAGACTTTTAAGATATGTGGGACAGAATGTCTTCAAAAGTTCAGTACTTAAGAAGTACACCACCACCAAGTGATGCCTGCACATTTTTTTTTGGTGTAAAATAAAGAAGATCTTTAACCTCATGTTGTCTCTTATTGCTGCCTTTGATGTGGGCTGTCAGTGAGTCTAAATGTGATGATTTCTAGACTTGGTGTATAATATACTACAGTTTTTCAGTGTAGAGCAAATAGCTTTATCAATCCGTTTACTTTTGGCACATTAAGAGGCAGTTCTGCATGGTCATTATTAATGTTAGAAGATATATCTGAAAGATAATCTGCCTTTACCCTGACATAAAGCTAAGTACATTCATATATATATATATATATATATATATATATATATATATATATATATATATATGATTGTATGGGATATTGGTTTATTCTGGGGGAACACACCCCTGAGTGCTGGGTGCCAGTGCTGATGGTTCTTGTGCAGGAGATTATGTTCCTCAGCCTCACCTGCTGCTGCCAGTCCTTTAAGAAGCTGTTGATCCACTGACAGGTGGGGGCAGGGACCTTGAGTTGGGTGAGCTTCTGATGGTGTTAAAGGCCGAGCTGAAGTCCACAAACAGAATCCTGGCATTTGTTTGGTAGCTGGTGCTATTTGAATATTCTGGAATGAAATTAAGTCTAATTGTTATCAGAAAATCTCAAAACAGTTTTTAGACTTGCTGCACGGTGTGAACAGCAGCAGTCTGAGAGTCCATTTGAACCTGACCTCTGGGCGGTTCTGTCCATGGTGCTGGACAGTCAGTTTGATTTGTTAGTTGCTGTAGTTAGATGCTGCAGTAAAATAGTCTCCTAATTAAGCAAGTCTGATCTATTTGCCTTTTTATCAAGACTGTGCCAGAACTGTCTGATAACAACTTGAATCATATCATTTTAGATGTATTCAAATATAGATCGTCTAATTGAATGAACAAGGGGCACTTTGTTGAAGCATGAGGTTATTGCTGTAGCTATAAAACAATGTATAGAATCACCGTAGCCTGATTGCAAGAAGGAACTGATGAGGAAAACCTGTCTTGATGGTAGTCACCTGACCACAGTCATGTGATTTTATGGTTGGCACACAATTAACAAAGAAAGAATACCATATAGATAAAAATGCACAAATACTGTCATGACACCATTATCAGCTGCATGTATGCTGGATAGAATCACTCCTAAAACATCCACTGTCACTAAGATCTCCTCATTCTGCAGTAAATAAAAGTTCAGTATTTTATACAACAGAGAGAAGAGAGGACATAAAAGAGATCTCAGCCTGGACAGCTGATGTGCTGAACAACAGTGGTCAGTAAATGCTGATTAGCAACAAAGGTGTTAAATAGCAGTATGCCGAAGTAAACAAGCATTGATTGGTGTAAACGTTGACCCATGTGACATGACAGTGTCACCCAATACATTTCTTAAAGGAAGTATCTGTTGATGTTTGTATGCTGTTTAGAAGCAGTGATGCATTCAATGCCACATTTTGGGCATCGACGTCTTATCTCTTTTTCATGTGTGTTGTTGTCTCTCTGTTTTTTTCCTTACACAAAATGGTCATAAATAGATCGAACTCGTGCCCTACTGGTACCACTGCTGGTGCATCCATTAAGCTATTACACTGAAAATAAAACTATTTGATGTTGTAGCCTTTCTGACCTAAAATTACTGATTTATGACCAGTTTTGTGCAATGTTCACTACTCCTTTGAACCTTTAGAATAAAAGCAGATATAACTTTTTATAACATTCTTAGACAAAAATGTCATCAAATAAAACTTTTACATAAGTTCGCAGTCTTAAATCAGAATCAGAATCTAAATCAGCTGTATTGCTAAGTTTGTGCACGCAACAAACAAGGAATTTGACTTTGGTATACTATGCTCTAATCAAGTTTATTTATTTATTTTTTTCACACATAAATGCATATAATAATGCTGCTTACACATCACTTTTAGTGCTAAATATCTATAAAACATAAGTTGAACACTTTCTTTCAGTTGAGATTTCCTGGAAACACTTGAAGTAGTGATGAACTCACAAGGTTTAGAGTTTAACATCTTTAAAGTGAATCTTTGAGAAAAGCTGTGCCTAACCATCAACAGAAGAAACTCATATTGGATTAGGCTGATCTGTTATTATATTCATTGTCATCATCACAGAAATTCATGTTATTTATGAACAGTATTAAATGTAAACAGTTGATGACCAAAACTGTCTCTGTGTGTACAGGAGTGCAATGCTTCGATCGTCGTCTGTTCATTTAATTGTGAAATCATCATTAGCTCTAAATTATTTATTTAATTAAATCAATGGTAAAGGTGGGCTCGCTTGAACCAGGTAGACCCATTTTTGTACAAGGCCCCCTCTCAGGATGGGTACGGGGGTCATTGGGCGCTGGGGTCAGAGCGGGGGGGGTCAGGGTCTGGGTTCAGCCAGTGGCTGCACTAACCTGGGCTGGTGCTGGGGCAGTCTGCCTGTCTCCATTCCGAAGGAAGGGGACCACCTCCCGGATCCGGGGGCTGGTTGCCCCTTTGGTTAGGCAGTACCTGGACCTGGGAGTATATAGTATGTATGGGGAGTGTGAATGAGTGTATGACGTCCATTGTTGTGTGTCTTTAGGTTAGGTGTGTGGGTGTGAGTGTTTTTATGTGTACGCATGAGGGGGGGAATGTGTGATTGTGATTGTGTGTGCCTGTTTTTGTGTCAGGTTGGGTCTTGGGCTGCTCCCTCTCCTGGATAAGTTTAGGCCCCCATCAAATGCAGGGCCTATTTCCTCCCAACCACACTCCCTCAGGGTCCAAGGCTGGATCTGCTCCAACGTAGATGCCAGTGTCTTGGGCTTGTCGCTGCAGCTCCCTGGGGCGTCTGCATTGTAGCTGCTGGGAGGTCCTCCTGGGTCTCTCCTCTGGTCTTCTCTGGGGGGGGGCTGCGGTAGTCCTGGTGGTGGTCCTTCCGGGGGGTTCCCGTGCTGTGAGAGGCCTTTGGATGTCTGTGGCTCAAATCTCCTCTGTGTCTGTCTTGGGTCCAGGGGCCAGGGGGGCAGGTCTGTGGCTCCTCACACACACTAGTTGCATATTTTTATGGAGAAACTTTCTATACACAAGTACCCACAGGTGTTTGGATTCAGGTGTTAACAGATACACGGATATTCTATATTGAGCCACAGTTACCACTAAATACATCTTGCATTCAATAGTACCATGCACTTTTCAATGCTGTTGTTATGTATGTGTTTCTGCAGGTGTAGAAGCAGTCTTCTAGGGTGCTATCTTGTATTCTCTTCACCCTTCTTTCTCTCCTCTATTCTTTTCTCCTTCTATCCTTCTATCCCTATTTCCTTTTCCGTTAGTCGTAATGCTTGGCACTCAGATAACAATTATGAGTGCCAGTCTACCGGACAGGACACAGTTAAAAAAAAAAATCAACGGCAATTAATGCTACAACAACCAATGAAATGTTTAAAATGTGGGAAATACCAAAAGAAAAACAATAGACATCATTCTGTCTAAATAATCAAGCGGAAGATACCAAAGTAAGCACAGTTTTGTTTACAAATATTTTTACAACCCAACAGAACAACAGAAATATTTGTATTTTGTATTACTCTATATAGCTTTAAAGAACTCAGCAGTCTCCTACCTCAACATCCAATAATGTTCTGCTCTTTTAAATTCATTTCTACAATCAGTTTGATCCAGAATCTGTTGAATAAAAATGATGACTGATGTCCTGATTGATGATGATCATGATAATTACAGTTTCCATCAGCTCATCTGTACATGGATTTGAACAACAACAACATTTGGTCTGACAAAGCAATAAATGTGAATGTAATTAGTTTAGGTAAATAAAACTCCTCCTGAGCAGTGATAGCCTCCATGGCTGAACAGAAACAGGAAGGGGCAGCACCCAAACAAACTCCAACATCAACAAAACAACAAACAAGATGACAAAGTAGCTCCATAAAGACAGCTGATCTCTGAGCAGTGAAGAAATGACACAACAATGAGCTCTCAGCAACAATGATGGAGACTAAAGAAACTGGAACTAAAATACACATTTTAACCAACTGGACCTCAGAACAGTTCTGATTATTTCATTTTAATGAACTCAGCAGAGTTTCCATCATCATAAAGCCAAACTCCAGCATGTAGAGGCTGAGTGAATGTGGTCTGGACTCTGTGGAGGAGAGTCATGGTTCTTGAGACGCTGTAGAAAGACAGAATACCTGCTCTGTGGTCCAGAAAAACTCCTATTCTGGAGGAAACTGGACCTGATACTGGGGTTTTAATGTTGTTGTGATAAAATGTGTAACTGTTTGTGTTACAGCATAATGACCAAGATTTGTCATTGGCCCCAAATAAACATTCCTTTGACCCTCCTGCTCTCCTGATGTTCTTGTATGAAACTGCTACAGCAACTCCTTCTCGTCTCCACTCCACGTCCCAGTAACAAAGTCCAGTCAGACTCTCTCTACTCAGGGCCTGAAACCATCCAGTGAATCTGTCTGGATGATCAGGATAAAATTGCTGTTCTTCCATTAATATTACTTTTCTCTCCCCCTCAGCTAATAACATATTTCTATTTGCTGTGTTTGGATCCAGAGTGATTTCTGTTAAATATTTTAAGAATCCAGCCCTAGTCTTTGGTTCTGTTTGTGGTAGTAAAACATCCACTTCAGTGACTCTCAGTGAGATGTTTGTCCATGTGTCTCTCAGGATGTCCTGTAGTTTATCTCTGAGCTCTGACACAGCTGCTGTCACATCCTCAAAGTATCTCAGAGGACGAATATTGATGCTGGATGAGTGTGTAGACTCACTGAGTGCTGACAGTGAGGGGTAGTTGTGGAGAAACTGGTTGTGATCCTCTGTGTTTGAGAGCTGCTTCAGTTCAGCATCTTTCCTCTTCAGCTCAGTGATCTCCTGCTCCAGCTTCTTCTGAAGATCTTTGACTCGACTCACTTCTGTTTCCTGCTGAGATCTGATCTGCTGCTTCACATCAGAGCTTATTTTCTGGATGAAATGGATCATCTCAGTGAAGATCTTCTCACTGTCCTCCACTGCTTTATCAGCAGAGACATTGATGGCCTCCACCTCCTGTTGAAGCAGCTTCAGATCTTTCTCTTGGTCCTGGATTCTCTGCTGGATTTGTTGTTGACTCACCTGGAGCTTCTTCTGCTTCTCAGTCCTTTCTGCTGCAGCTGAGACTGTTTCATGACCTTTATGTTCATCCATAGTGCAGAGATAACAGATACACTGCTGATCAGTACGACAGAAGATCTTCATCACCTCATCATGACTAGAGCAGATGTTGTCCTGGAGCTTCTTGGAGGGGTTCACCAGCTTGTGTTTCTTTAGTCCAGGGACATCATAGTGAGGTTGGAGGTGATTCTCACAGTAAGAAATTAAACAGACCAGACAGGATCTGACAGCTTTCATCTTCCTCCCAGTGCAGACATCACAGGCCACATCTTCAGGTCCAGCATAGCAGTGATCAGCTGGAGCAGCTTGGAGTCCAGCCTTCTTCAGATCCTCCACCAAGTCTGCAAACATGATGTTCTTCTGCAGGACAGGTCTCGGTATGAACTCTTTCCTGCACTGAGGACAGCTGTAGATTCTCCTCTGATCTTCTTCATCCCAGTGGGTTTTAATACAGTTCATACAGTAGCTGTGTCCACAGGGAATAGTCACTGGATCCTTCAGGAGATCCAAACAGATGGAACAAGATAATTTTGTTGAATCCATCTGGTTTCCTGTCTGAGCCACTTCACTTCTCAAAAACACTGAATGTCTCAAGTTTCTATTCCTCCTAAAGACGTGTTCCACAAAAAGTTACTTACTGATCTGCAGCAGCTTGTGTGGTCAGCACAGTGATCCTAAAGCTTTAAAACGTTTGTAAAGAGGGGAACCAGGAAATGTAGCAGCAGAGCTGAACTCTGTGTTAAATAGAAGGGAGGAGCTTCACAGCAGTTGATGTTGGGAGGAGCAGAAGATCTCCAAAGGTATTGGACAGCTGCTGCATTCCAGCATTTTAAACGTTGATAGTTCAGACACTGACTTTGGCATAAATTTTAACACATTTAGTGGGAATATTTATATTTTATACTGTAATGTAGGGGTCATGCGGTATAAGCAATGCTAATATAATTACATTTTTGTCAGTAAAGTTACCAACACTGATGTTGATAATAATGATGATGATGATGTTTGGGCTTATTTTGCAGCCACGAGCCTGAGAACCTTGGAGTCATTGAACCCTAGAGTCTAAGTTGAGGTCATCTGTGGGACAAGCTTGGTCCAAATGGGGTCACCAAAGTATTTAACGGTGGCTGAAAAAGAAAAGTATCAAGTTGTCACATTGGTCTAGTCAAAGTTTTAACTTCAACCTGATTGAACAGTTGTGTGAAGACTATTTATTTAATTAACATTTTAATATATTTAACAACATTTGATTTTCCTTCAGGATTAATAAAAAAAATCTGAATTGAAATGAACTGTTCTATAAGCTGTTCAGTCATGGAGTGGAATCACTCTCATGATATGTTGGACTTTGTGTTTATTCTGTTATGAACTTCAAATTGCTGATGTATGTAGGTTTTGAGTTAGAGTCTGTAGTTTCTGAGTCTCTCAGGGTAGTCTTGAGTTCCTGTTTTTTTTTGTTGGTCTGTCGCTTTTTGTGCCCAGTGTTTCTTCACTTCCTGTTTTCCTTTAAGTTTCTTTGCCACTGTTTAACTTTATATTTTGGATCATTCTCATGTTAGGTTATCAACTTATATCACATATCATATAATGTCTGTTCTGTGTGTCTGTGTTGCTCTGTGATGAACTGTCATCTTGTCCAAGGTGTAGCCCGAATATCACTGACTGACCACTGGAGATTGGAGCGACACTGGGTCAGGTGATAGAGGTTCCTCCTGTAATCGGTGGGTCGCTAGTTTGAGCCCCCCGCTCTGTCTGTCTCAGTCGTTGTGTCCTTGGGCAAGACACCTCACCCGTCATGCCTACTGATGGCTGTCGGAGGGCCCAGTGGTGCCAATTTTAAGGCGGCCTCATTCTGTCAGTCTGCCCCAGGGCAGCATTGTAGCTGACCACTGTCGGTGCATGAATGTGGGTATGAATGGGTGGATTCTAAAGTGCTACACAAGTGCAAGCCATTTATCATTTACCATACCATGTACAGGTTAAACGTGTATAGTTTTATTTAGTCAAGAATATGTGGATAGAATCAAAAGCAATGATTTGAGTCATAAAGCACTAAGTTTCTATTTCTCTTCAAGAAACTGAATCTAAGAAAAAAAATTGAAAAACAGCAATTATTTTTCCTTGAGTTTATGAGACCTAATTAGTACAAAGACACAGAGGGAATCATCGAGGGAGCCTTGATTTACATCGTTTAGTTTATTTCCAGAATGTTAAAAGTTCAACATTTATCCAGCCACTCTTTTGTTCAACCAATCAATGTTACTTGAAATGAGTTGCTCACTCAGACCATCTCATTTAAACTGTTCTCATCATTTGAGAAATATTTCCAAACTAAGAAGGTGTCAGAACAGGAAATTCAAATGGTTCTTCAAGCTTTTTTTCTCTTATCAAGAATTATTTTGTTTTATAAAAAGGTTAAAGAAGGCACAAAGGAAGCCCACTGCTCCCTAAGGAATGGATTAAATGCAGAAGACAACACTGTTGGAATGTACAATTGCAATGACAAATGAAGATTATAATTATTATCAACTGTGTAGAAATCATTTCAGACAACACTGACATCTGTTGTCTTCTGCTGCATTTTGTTTCAAGGTTCTTCTTTCTTTGTTCACACTGGATTTAAATAGATATTCAATCAGAGCTTTAATGAATATTCCTACATTTAATAATGGTTCAGTTATTAGTTTGTAAAACACTCAGACCTCAGGTATGGATTGTCTAGTGACATCACACAAAATCAAACTTTTAATTATTTTATTATGTCAGATTTAGCTGCTGCAGTTTAAGTCTCTAGGAAGGTCCACTGCCTCTAATGAGGGAAACTCTGAATCTATCACACCTACCACCTTTCTATCCTAAATAACATCTTTGACAACTTTTTAATACCTTTGGTTCATTTATTTTGTCAAATGATAAAATCTGACCAAAACTCCGGCTACTTCTATAGCTGCCGCTATTTTGATTTTCTGCAATGAAATGAAATCTAATTGTTATCAAAAAAATGCTAAAACAGTTTTAAGACTTGCTGCACAGTGTGAACAGCAGCAATCTGAGAGTCCATTTGAAGCTGACCTCTGGGCGGTGCTGTCCATGATGCTGGACTGTCAGTTTGATCGTAATAAACATGAAAGCCACAACATTGTGTGCAGAATAAAACTAATAACCAATCAGTTGTTTTAAATAAAATAAAAATATTAAAAGAAAAAATAATAAACCAGAATATATCAAAGCATCCAGAGTTTTCACTAGTTTTTCTGCACCCAAACATGAGGACAGATGTTATTTGTTTTGTTACTTTAAGGATAATATATAAGGATTATATAATTATCTGCATTGCATTGATCAAAGACATTATTGCCTTTGTCAATACGCTTATCTTACAATGAAATCCCATAATTAAACACAACATCTACAATTGTGCGACATTTCTGGCATATTTTCTGGTGATATTCAGAAGGACTAAATGCAGAGAGGATATGGAGGTGAACACTGTTTGATAATAAAGAAGGAAAAAGCTTAAATGCATGAGGAGAACAGAGCATCGGTGAGCAATAGAAGAAACCATCAGAGAACAATGAAAACCAATTTCTGAATAATCGTTTGAACTGAAATTGAATATTGCGTTCATGTTCAGTGAACTTATTCATTAATTCATATGCTGTACCTATAGTGCCCCACACCACTACAGGTCAAATTGGACTATATAGTATTTCAATCTGAAAAGACTCACAAAGAGAGGGATGGTAATTAGAAAAGTTTTAATGATGAGAAATTACATGGTTATTTCTTTGGCACTCGGACCTGGGAGGAAGACATGAATGCTGAGCATGACATGAGCTAAGATGATCATTTGTAAGGCTTAGATTTAAATATGTCTTCAACCTGATCCGACACTGGCGGTGGATTGGCGGCCAGGGAGCGAGGAAGCCAGGAGTAGATGTGAGGGAAGATGGTGGAGGTGGGGTGGAGGAGGGATGAGCTCAGCTGACAAGCGAAGATGAACACGGTAGAAGCTCCTTTAAAAGCAAGGCATCGGAAGGTGATTGGATGGAGAATCAGACTGACAGGATGCTGATTGGAAGGCCAGGAGACGCACAGAAAAGTCATTGGAAGGTGGAGGTGGTGAAGGTGAGTCTTTCATTCTGAATTTTCATCAAAACTCCATATAGCTCGCGAAGACTGAAGCATGGAGAAGTTTTTCTTCATTACTTTGAGGCACAACTTTCTTCAGTAAAGAAGACTGCAAAGAACAGTTAAAAAGCACTGCAAGATACACCTGTCCACCCTTGATTGGCTGCAAACTTCACCACCTTCTCAGAAGCTCAGCCTATGAGTGGATCAGCGGCAGCCCCTTCAACCAATCCTGTGGCCTAGTCACAGCATACCAAATAAGGTGTGGACTGGCATACGCGACTAAAGGGGATTTCCCAGGTGGGCCGGTGGTTCAGCCCATGGAGGTGCTGTCGGCCCTGTAGTCACGCAGGACGCTCTTGTTTTGCTCCGCCTCAATGTCTCAGCACCTTCTCTACCTCTCCTCCCTCCAGCCAGGTGGGTCTGCTCAATGCCTGGTTGTGAATTGGACCTGTAAACACATGAAGGAGCGCTACAGGGTTGGCTGACTGACAGAGAGCAGCAGAGATCAGAAAAACGCTGTGGCTCTATAGCTCGTCGTGGCGGAACATTATCTGTCAATCAGAGCTGTGAAATTAGGAAATGTAAAGGTGGCGATGAAATGGAATAAGCTAACGTCCTCTCTCTTGTCTGCTCCATTGCGACTACTTGAAGGGTTGATCCCTCGGGAGGTTAAATACTGTTATTTAAAGTAATAATATAAGTTATTGCTTTATTCTTTACTCACCTGGTTGGCTCACAATTAGACAAACACACACGGGAGATATTGTCATTAGCACAAATGCTCTACAAAACTAAAAAAGAACATAATACGCATAATAACTAATAATAATTCAATTAAATTCAGTTTATTTATATAGCGCCAATTCACAACACATGTCGTCTCAAGGCACTTCACAACAGTCAGGTACATACATTCCAATTAATCCTAATCATTGAACAGTGCAGTCAGATTCAGTTATTTATTCAAATTGGATAAAAAGTTTTTCTATCTAAGGAAACCCAGCAGATTGCATCCAGTCAGAGACTTGCAGTTTTCACTCCTCCTGGATGAGCATGTAGAGACAGTGGACAGTCACTGGCGTTGTCTTTGCAGCAATCCCTCATACTGAGCATGCATGTAGTGACAGTGGAGAAGAAAAACTCCCTTTTAACAGGAAGAAACCTCCAGCAGAACCAGGTTCAGTGTGAGCGGCCATCTGCCACGACCGACTGGGGGTTTGAGAGAACAGAGCAGAGACACAAAGAGAACAAAGAAGCACTGATCCAGGAGTACTTTCTATGGGAAGGAAAAGTAAATGTTAATGGATGTAGCTCCTTTAGTTGTTTCATCTAGAAAGAAAGAATAGATAAACTCTGAGCCAGTTTTTAACGATAGAGTCTGAACGAGAGCACATAGAGTTAGTCACAGTAGAAGCTCAGTCAATCGCCATGTCTAGGAGAGAGAAAGGGTTAAACACTGAAAGACAGGGCTATGTGGATCATCGGTAGAGGGTGAGCATTAAGTTGTTGCCAGCAGAAGCTCGGACGATTCCCCTCTCCAGAAAGGTGTTACAGGTAGACACAGAGTCAGGCCAGGTGTCGCTTCTAGGAAGAGAAAAGAAAGAGAACAAAGTTAAAAACAGAAATAACAGCAAATAATGCAAAATTGGAGAGTAGTGTGAGAATGTAGCGAAGACGGTGAAAGTAGTCATTATGTCCTCCAACAGCCTAAGCCTATAGCAGCATAACTACAGAGATAGCTCAGGATAACCTAAGCCACTCTAACTATAAGCTTTATCAAAAAGGAAAGTTTTAAGCCTAGCCTTAAAAGTAGACTGGGTGTCTGCCTCACGGACCACAACTGGGAGCTGGTTCCACAGGAGAGGAGCCTGATAACTAAAGGATCTGCCTCCCATTCTACTTCTAGAGACTCTAGGAACCACCAGTAAACCTGCAGTCTGAGAACGAAGTGCTCTGTTAGGAATATATGGAACAATCAGATCTCTGATGTATGATGGAGCTAGATCATTAAGGGCTTTATATGTGAGGAGGAGAATTTTATATTATATTCTGGATTTAACAGGGAGCCAATGAAGGGAAGCTAAAATAGGAGAAATAGGATCTCTCTTTTTAATTTTCATCAGAACTCTTGCTGCAGCATTTTGAATCAGCTGAAGGCTTTAAACTGCATTTTGTGGACATCCTGATAGTAAAGAATTACAATAGTCCAGCCTTGAAGTAACAAATGCATGGACTAGTTTTTCAGCATCACTCCTGGACAGGATATTTCTAATTTTGGCAATGTTCCGGAGGTGAAAGATGAAAATCCTAGAAATCTGTTTAATATGGGATTTAAATTACATGTCCTGGTCAAAAATAACACCAATGTTTTTTACTTTATTACTGGAGGTCAATTTAATGCCATCCAGGTTAAGTGATTGACTAAGCAATTTCTTTTTTAAAGAATCCGGTCCAAAGACGACAACTTCTGTTTTGTCTGAATTTAGAAGCAGGTAATGTAATGTTACCCAAGTTTTTATGTCTTCAAGACATGCTTGTAGTTTATCTAACTGGTTGGGCTCATACGGATTTATGGATAAGTATGCTATCCTATGCTGCCTGATAATTTGACCTATTGAAAGCATATATATAGTAAAGAGAATTGGCCCAAGTACTGAACCCTGTGGTACTCCACGATTAACCCTGGAGTTTAAAGATGATTTATCATTTACATGAACAAACTGGAATCTGTCAGACAAATAAGATTTAAACCAGCCTAGCCATCCAATCAGCCTAGCCCAGCCTAGCGAACAGTATATTCCAGCCTTTCTAAGAGAAAGGCTGGAATATGCTGTATCAAATGCAGCACTGAGATCTAACAGAACCGGTACAGACACAAGTCCATTATCTGAGGCCATAAAAATATCATTAGTGACTTTCAGCAGAGCTGTTTCAGTGCTATGATGAGCTCTGAAACTTGACTGAAACTCTTCAAACAGGTCATTGCTGTGTAAATGCTCACACATTTGATTAGCAACTATTTTCTCAAGAATTTTAGATAAGAATGGAAGATTGGATGTAGGTCTGTAATTTTTTCAAGTCATCGATCAAGCAAAGGTTTCTTAAGTAAAGGTTTAATTACAGCTAACTTAAAAGCTTGTGATACATATCCATTTACTAAAGATAGATTAATCATATCTAAAATGGTGCTGGTAATCAGAGGGAACACTTCCTTAAATAATTTGGTTGGGATTGGGTCTAACATACAACTTGAAGGTTTAGATGAAGCTAATATTTCTGATAACTCAGGAAGCTTCACAGGATCAAAACAGTCCAAACACAAATCAGGTTCTGCAGTTATTTCCAATGTTGTTTCACTTGCTGAGGATGAAGTAATCATCTTCAGGAGTATGTCAAAGATTTTCTTTTTAATAGAATCAATTGTATTTAAGAAGAATCCCATAAAGTCACGACTGCTAAGAGCTAAGGGAATGGATGGCTCAACAGAGCTATGACTCTGTGTAAACTTAGCAACTGTACTAAAGAGAAACCTTGGATTATTCTTGTTCTCTTCTATCAATGATGAGAAATAAGCTGTTCTAGCTTGGCGAAGTGTCTTTTTATACAACAGTAGGCAATTTTTCCAGATTAAGTAGGAATCATCTAGGTGTAGAGCGCCATTTCTCTCCAATTTAACATTGAGCTTTAAAGTAGGCAGATCTAAATTAAACCAAGGAGCCTGCCTCCTATGAACAATTACCTTCTTTTTCAAGGGGGTGCATTGTCTAATGCATCACGCAATGATGAAGTAAATTGGCCTCCAAGAAAAAGAAGAAAAACCAAGGTCAAACTAAAAATAATAAACCAGGATATATCAAAGAAAGCAGAGTTTAGTTCACTACAGTAATGTTTTTACCCCCAAACAGAAAGACAAATTGTTCTCTAAATAGATTTGGTTTGTTACTTTAAATTTGGTTTTCAGTTGAACCAATGCAGAGAATTGGACTCAATGAAAATATTGAGCTGGAAAATGTTTAATAATAGACAAAGAAAAAAACTTACATGAATGCATGAGGAGAATGAGGAATGGGACCCAGGTAAACACAACATAAAAATACAGCAGAGAAAAATGAAAACCAACCAATTAAATACAGAAGAGGATTAAATGATGACATTGAACCCAGGTGAGTCTAATCAAAGAGATGGAGAAGAGCTCATAGAGATGTCTAATAATCACAGAGGGAGCTGAACTAAATGCAAAGAATCTATAACCCAAAGGGAAAAGCCTGATGATAACATGAGTCTGAATCAAAATACACAAGAAAAATAACACAACTAAATACCTAAGAAACTCCACACATAATAATGAATACAACAAGACATTAAGAAAACACTAACAAACAACCCATAAATGATCTAAATCAAATTACAAGTCAGAAACAAGGCACAAACCCCAATGGGTTTGCAGCTTGTGTGGTCAACTCAGCGATTCAACAGATTCTAAAGCTTTTAGACATTTGACACGAGAGGAAACAGGAAATGTAGCAGCAGAGCTGAACTCTTTGTTTGAATAGAAGAGAGGAGCTTAACAGCAGTTGTTAGAAGGAGTAGATGATCTCCGAAAGCATTAGACTGCTGCTGCATGTATCGCTTCACTTCCAGCAATTTAAACATTTATAGTTCAGACACTGACTTTGGCAGCAATTTTAACACATTTAGTGGTTCATGCTTTTCCTCTCAACAGACTATAGCTTTGGATCTCTGAAGCTTCTCCAGAGTTACTATGGGTCTCTTGCTCTGACCCTGATTAGTGGTGTCCTTACCTTTTCTAACTCTATGAGATGTTCAAAGCTTGTGACAAAAATGTCTCTAATCTCTCTTTTTCATGATTCTGTTTGTTCACTAATGTTCTCCAACAAACCTCTGAGGTCTTAACAGAACGTCTACATTTAATGATCTGAAATTACCTTCAGGTGGACTACTTACTGATTTGGTGGCTTGTAAAGGCAGTTAGTTTAATTTTACGTTGTATATTTGAAAACCATTTATCTTTTTCCTTTCATTTAGCCAGATTGTTTTGGTCTTTCATGGAAAATTTTAGCAAAACGCATCAATGTTTGTGAAAGAGTGAATCGAGCTATGGCATTACTGAACAGCAAAACTCTGCACACACATGGACACACGCGTTAGCATTAGCATTAGCTGTTAGCGGTTGTAGCTAACAAAGGAAAGCTCATAGCTTGTTCACCACTGCTTTAAAGTCAAACTTGTACATTAAAATACCATTAATAGAACAATGAATTTGCATATTGGTGCGTTACGGCCGATCTGTATTTAAAACCACCCATTAAATAAAGTTTGTCTAAACTTTGAAACACAACACAAAACAAATAACTAGCCTTAAGGCTGAGAGGTCTGTTCACATTAGCTGAGCGAATAGCCTGCTAGCACTTAACCTGTTAGATCCTAAGGGTTTTAGAAGGACTTTCCACCTGAAATTACATAACTTAAAGAAATCAAGTATAGCTCTACAGTTATAAAACCTAAATGAAAACCTCTGGTAACTGTATAAACGTAGGACATAAAAAAATATTTTTACAGTGGAGCCATTATTGCAACTCTTACTATGTCTGATTTATTTGTGATTAAACAAAGATTAGACCAAACATTTTCAGTAAATGAACATCGCAAAAAACCATGAAAATCCCTTTGAAATCCTTGGAGAAGCCTCAGATTGTATTCGTCAACATCTTGACAAGAACTGCAGCTAATTTGGACTGAATCAGATGAAGCACATTTGTTCCACAAAGGTTTTAGTGGACAATGTGCCAGGCGGAGCTGGCATTTTGGTACAATTTAGACACGTGCCAAAACTGTTACAAATTTGTTTTTCACCGCATAAAAGGGAATCTGGTCAAATAAAAGTGCTGATTTCTATTGTAGGACTTGTTCTGCATATGACATAGCCTTTGGTCATGACATTTAGCCAGTGTATAATAAAATGTACCATTTTGCACAGCATAAAATCAATACAAAGAAATCGAACTAAATTGTTTCCTTTTGCCTCCAACTGGAGGAATTCTATTGACAAAATTAAATAAACAGTGACAAACAATGTAAGCCAATGTGCAAAAATAATATTCTATGAAAAACGAATGTATACAAATGCACAAAAAAGTATAATCAGTGAAAAGCTGTTCTTTGATGAATAAAATAAACACTTCACAGCCAGGGTAGGCAGCTGCTCTGCTGGAAACAAATGAACATATTGCACATGAAAACCTGCCTGGACTTGACAGCTTTCAGTTTCCTCCCAGTGCAGACATTACAGGCCACATCTTCAGGTCCAGCATAGTAGTGATCAACTGGAGCAGCTTGGAGTCCAGTCCTCTTCAGATCCTCCACCAGCTCCGCTGACAAGATGTTTTTCACCAGAACAGGTCTCAGTTTGGAAGTCTGTCAACACTTGGGGAAGCTGTAGTCTGATCTTCTCCATCCCAGAAGTATTTGATACAGTTCATACAGTAGCTCTGTCCACAGGGAATAGTCACTGGATCCTTTAGTAGATCCAAACAGATGGATGAGCAGAACTTTACAGAATCTATTTGATTTTTTGGCAGCTCCATTTCAGCTCTGAGCAACAGTGGAATCTTTCAAAGCAAATAAATGTGACACAAAACAAGTCAAACTCAAACCTTTGTTCTTTTTCTTGCTCCTGAACTTTACCTGACGCTGAATATTCTGATCCCTTAACTTGAAGGAGAACCAGGAAACGTCCTGTTAGAACAAGACTCTGTGTTTGAGAGGTTGGACTGGTTATACTGGATGTTTCTTCACGGGTAATGGAGCTGTTTTGATCTACAGGTATTCTAATCATTAAAATGTTCAGTTCAGCACCCAGCCAAGCAGCAATGATACATTTACAAAGATTAACATGTATGTAAATAATATAAAAATAATAAAGAGAAACAACAAAGCCTCTGTTTACAGGTAAGCTGCTTAATTCATGTGTTGAATGAGCTCCAGGTCTATAAACCTTTACCCTGGTTTGCTGGCCTTTTACTCCCATCTAGTGTTTATTCAGAGGTACTACACAAAAGTTACAAAAGATTTAGATCTTGCGTTTTTTAAACTTTTTACAACAATTAAAAAAAAGCCACGTGCGGTGGCAGAGGCAAAAACTCGGACCTGGGAGGAGTTCGGTGAGGCCATGGAGAAGGACTACCGGTTGGCTTCGAAGCGATTCTGGCAACCCGTCCGGCGCCTCAGGAGGGGGAAGCAGTGCTTCGCCAACACTGTTTATAGTGGGGGTGGGAAGCTGCTGACCTCAACTGAGGACATTATCGGGCGGTGGAAGGAGTACTTCGAGGATCTCCTCAATCCTGCCATCACGCATTCCCTGGTGGAAACAGAGGCTGGGGACTCGGGGTTGGACTCTTTCATCACCCAGGCTGAAGTCACCGAGGTGGTTAAAAAGCTCCACGGTGGCAAGGCTTCGGGGGTGGATGAGATCCGCCCTGAGTACCTCAAGTCTCTGGATGTTGTAGGGCTGTCATGGTTGACACGTCTCTTCAACATTGCGTGGCGGTCGGGGACAGTGCCTCTGGACTGGCAGACTGGGGTGGTGGTCCCCCTTCATAAGAAGGGTGACCATAGGGTGTGTTCCAACTACAGGGGGATCACACTCCTCAGCCTCCCTGGTAAGGCCTACGCCAGGGTATTGGAGAGGAGATTCCGGCCGATAGTCGAATCCCGGCTTCAGGAGGAGCAGTGTGGTTTTCGTCCCGGCCGTGGGACACTGGACCAGCTCTATACCCTCTACAGGGTACTCGAGGGTTCATGGGGTCTGGTTTGGGGACCAGAGGATTTCGTCTCTTCTTTTTGCAGATGACGTGGTCCTGCTGGCCCCCTCTAACCAAGACCTACAGCATGCACTGGGGCGGTTCGCAGCCGAGTGTGAAGCGGCTGGGATGAAGATCAGCTCCTCCAAGTCCGAGGCCATGGTTCTCGACCGGAAAAGGGTGGCTTGTCCTCTTCAGGTTGGAGGGGAGTTCCTGCCTCAAGTGGAGGAGTTTAAATATCTCGAGGTCTTGTTCACGAGTGAGGGAAGAATGGAGCGGGAGATGGACAGACGGATCGGTGCGGCTGCCACAGTAATGGGGGCGCTGTGCCGGTCCGTTGTGGTGAAGAGAGAGCTGAGCCGAAAAGCGAAGCTCTCGATTTACCGGTCGGTCTACGTTTCTACCCTCACCTATGGCCATGAACTTTGGGTCATGACCGAAAGAACGAGATCCCGGAAAGAAGCGGCGGAAATGAGCTTCCTCCGTAGGGTGGCCGGGCACTCCCTTGGAGATAGGGTGAGGAGCTCGGCCATCCGGGAGGGGCTCGGAGTAGAGCTGCTGCTCCTCCACATTGAGAGGAGCCAGTTGAGGTGGCTCGGGCATCTATACCAGATGCCTCCTGGACGCCTTCCAGAGATGTTCCAGGCACGTCCCACCAGGAGGAGGCCCAGGGGACGGCCCAGGACACGCTGGAGGGACTATGTCTCTCGGCTGACCTGGGAACGCCTTGGACTCCCCCCGGAGGAGCTGGAGGAGGTGTCTGGAGAGAGGGATGTCTGGGCGTCTCTGCTGAGTCTGCTGCCCCCGCGACCCGGTCCTAGATGAGCGGAAGACGACGACGACGACGAAAAAAAAGTTCATTTGTTGACAGTTGATATAGTCATTAATAGTGATTCATGCATTTATTTCATATCATATCTGGACTGTGTTTTGTTCTGAATGACCTTTTATGACCCAGAATGAACCAGTAAGGAGTAACACGATTTCTATGATCTAAATGATCTGAGGTTCCCACGCTTGCTTGTAAACAATGGTTGTGTCAATGCAGAGCTCAGATGTTCCTCTTCTACTTCTGGCATATTGTGATATATTGAGATGTATAAATCTCAACATGAAAGCGTGACCACAGGCTCCAAAGTATTCTTTAAACCATCATCCATACATGGAAATCCAAAACAAAATCATCTCATTCAACTTTCTACCCTGTTTAGTTGAATAGATTTGTCCTTGGATAAGATGGAGCTTGGTTACAGCAGCCATCTTGGATTTATTAGTCTTGACCCAAGATCTGCACACTGCAGATTTGAATTCTGTCTTTCATACAGTTTGTGTGGAAGGCAGTAATATGGTCAGTAAAGATCAGCTGTCCATTTATTTGATTCATTCAGAAATTTCACACTAACAAGTTTTATTCTCTTTTATAATTTTTCTTTGAGCACAAATCACAATTTATTTTTTTAAAGTTGAATATCACACTATGTAACCACACTATTATAGTTTTATGCATGCTGAATTAAATGTCAAAAGATCAAAAGATGATTGTCAATAAAGGTGAAAAGACTGAAAGTTATTTGTTAGACGTCCATGTTGTAAATTAAGGACAAATAATATAGGATTTTCTAACCTGACTCAGTGCAGTGTTAAAGGTGAACTTGATTACATGCATTTGATGAGGAAATCAAATGTAAATTCATCACAAACTTGACTTGGAAAACTTACTTTTGAGCTGAGGCCACCGTCAACTATATAACAGAGGATGAGACGACCCATCATTTGCTTTTCACACTGGAAACGGACCAGCAACTGAAGCGCATCAATTTCTGGAGAAGAGTCCCAAGTGGATTTAATTTATTATAGGAAATCAAATGTAAATTCTTCACAAACTTGACTTGGAAAACTTACTTTTGAGTTCCTCTGGCTGAACCTGAACCCCCAACGTTACATGTACTGTAGTTTGAGAACCATTATCCCAGCAACCAGCTTCCTAATGCACTGGTTCCAGGAACTCATTCTAGTAACATCAAACCATAAACCCAGTCAAGAAACATCAATGATGGTTCAGAAATCATTTTAATTCCTTTGGATTTATTTTAATCATTTTTAACACTTTTAAACCCAAACATATTCAAGATACGCTCAGATATAAAAAAGAAAAGCTAGAGCAGCTTCTACTGTTGCCAACCACTGAATACATCACGGCATTAATTTAATTTGATAATCAATAAGCTTAGACATAATTAGCTGAAAAACTCAGCAGCAGTAGAATAATACTGTTAACCTGAAATGTCAAAGATGAAATAATTTGTAAAAACTGGAAAGGACATGGATTCACTAGAAAACAATAAACTGAGTCGTACTGGTGCACAAAACACAAATAGGTAAAAACGATCTAAACAACATAACAGGTGTTTTCATCAAGCAAAGACTCTACATTTATCTCACATTTCAAGACAGTTTTCTAGTTTTAACTGTGAGTTTATAAACTACATTAAACATTCATAAATCAGCCTCATAATCTATCAAAATCAGCCTAAAGACTGAAAACTATACTATCATTTTGATCTGGCTCAAGATAAGAGAGGTTCTAGTTCAAATCAGTGTAGATGCCCTCAGAAGAAGTCCTGGACTAAACTAAAAGGTCAAAGAAAGCAGTGGAAAGTGGGTGAAAGGTCACATTTGAGGCGTCCGCGGCCGAATCAGAATCAAAACACGTCATTCTTACATACAGTATGTCTTTGAGTAATTTGAGTCATGTTGTTTCACTAAAATCCTGAAAATCACTAAAAATATAAAAAACAAAACATCTAAACATCCTCACTCTACCATATCTGATTGGTTTACATTTGGAGACAATTCAAACACTGGTTGCTTTTTATTGAAGTATTTTGAACTCAGCAGAGTCTCCCTCGTCAAAAAGCCGGACCCCAGCATGTAGAGGCTGAGTGAACGTGGTCTGGACTCTGTGGAGGAGAGTCATGGTTCTAGAGACGCTGTAGAAAGACAGAATACCTGCTCTGTGGTCCAGATACACTCCTACTCTGGAGGAAACTGGACCTGATACTGGAGTCTTAACTCTGTTGTGCAAAAATGTGTAACCCTTTGTGTAACAACGTAACACCCACGATTTGTCATTAAAGCCGAACATACATTCATCTGAAGTCCCATCTCTGCTGATGTCCTTGAAGGCGACTGAAACATAAATTGCTTCACATCTAAACTCCACCTCCCAGTAACAGCGTCCAGTCAGACTCTGGATGCTCAGGACCTGATCATAAAATGTGAATCTCTCTGGATGATCAGGATAAGACTGAGCTTTCTTCATAAAAGTCACTTTTCTGTCCTTAGACAGTAAAAGGTGTAAATGTGCTGTGTTTGGATCCAGAGTGATTTCATGTGAATATTTCAAGAACTCTGCTCTGGTCCTTGGTTCTGGTTCTGGTTCTGCCAGTAAAACCTTCTCTTTTCTGACTCTCAGTGAGATGTTTGTCCATGTGTCTCTCAGGATGTCCTGTAGTTTATCTCTGAGCTCTGACACAGCTGCTGTCACATCCTCAAAGTATCTCAGAGGACGAATATTGATGCTGGATGAGTGTGTAGACTCACTGAGTGCTGACAGTGAGGGGTAGTTGTGGAGAAACTGGTTGTGATCCTCTGTGTTTGAGAGCTGCTCCAGTTCAGCATCTTTCCTCTTCAGCTCAGTGATCTTCTGCTCCAGCTTCTCCTGAAGATCTTTGACTCGACTCACTTCAGTTTCCTGCTGGGATCTGATCTGCTGCTTCACATCAGAGCTTCTTTTCTGGATGAGATGGATCATCTCAGTGAAGATCTTCTCACTGTCCTCCACTGCTTTATCAGCAGAGACATTGATGGTCTCCACCTCCTGTTGAAGCAGCTTCAGATCTTTCTCTTGGTCCTGGATTCTCTGCTGGATTTGTTGTCGACTCACCTGGAGCTCCTTCTGCTTCTCAGTCCTTTCTGCTGCAGCTGAGACTGTTTCAAATTCATTAAGTAAGATTTTCATCACCTGATCGTGATGAGTGCAGATGTTCTCCTGGAGCTTCTTGGAAGGGTTGAAAAGCTTGTGCTTCTTCAGTGCAGGGACCTGATAGTGATGCTGGAGATGTTTCTCACAGTAAGAAACCAAACAGACCAGACAGGACTTGACAGCTTTCATCTTCCTCCCAGTGCAGACATCACAGGCCACATCTTCAGGTCCAGCATAGCAGTGATCAGCTGGAGCAGCTTGGAGTCCAGTCTTCTTCAGATCCTCCACTAACTCTGCTAACATGATGTTCTTCACCAAAACAGGCCTCAGTTTGGAGGTCTGTCTGCACTGAGGGCAGCTGTGGATTCTCCTCTGATCTTCTCTATCCCAGTAATCTTTAATACAGTTCATACAGTAGCTGTGTCCACAGGGAATAGTCACCGGATCCTTGAGTAGATCCAAACAGATGGAACAAGAGAATTTTACAAAATCCATTTGATTTCCTGGCAGCTCCATTTCAGCTCTGAGCAGCAAGTGAGGCTCTCTAAAGTTTCATTTCTTACCAAGTGAATAAGTGCGTCACTCCAGAAGCCAAACCCAGTTTTCTTCTTGCCTTATCAGCTCTTCCTCTTTGCAGCACAGCAGTTATACTGGTCCCAGAGCTGTCTGGGGTGGAACCAGGACATCTACTGTGAGAACAGAACTGTGCTGGAAAGGTGGGAGGGATTTTATTAAAGGTTTGATTCTGGGAAAAGGAGCTGTTTGTTTTTCCAGCTCACCATTATGCAAAGCTGTGGTTAGCTAATATATAACTAACGTTAAATAGATTTTGCAATAAAACATAAAATTAAGCTCAGCCAGAAACTAAAGAAACATAGCACACCATAAGGTGAATATAACTAAAGTCATAAAAAATATAGTTAAAGTGAAGTTTTAAGTTTCTTATGATTTGTTCATTTCATACGTTGAATTATCTGCAGCTCCTTTCTTTGTCTAAATCAGGGTTCTTTAGCCTGTGGCTCCAGAGCTGCAAGTGGCTCTTTGGACTGAAAAATGATTAAGAACCAACTAATGATTTTAAATATAAATATACTAAGAAATGCAGGTTTTGGCTAATCTTTTCAGCTTTTGTTTCATGTTACAATTCCATTGAATTTCCATAACACCACTAAAAGTACCAATAATAATTTTAAGATCTATTTTTTTTTTTTGTCATTGTGTTGGAAACTATGTGCTTTTATATCATTTTTCACAAATATGAACATCCCGTGAAGAAAATGTTTCCATCCTCTCTTTGCAAAAGGTTAATGTTTTTCTTTATTTTAAGACCTAAAAATAGAAAATATATGCTTATTAGTTTAAAATGACAACAAATTTCTTATAACAGGTATTTATCAAAACTTTTTCCTTTTTCTAAATATGATTTTTTTTAGCTGGACTGACAGCAACAATGGCTTTATGCATTGTAAAGGTTACAAAGCCCTTGCATAAATAGATGACACAGCAGTTTATATCACAGATCTTGATCCATATGCCCTTATTTCTCACATTGTCTTTTACTGTCATCTAGAGAGTATTTACAGGTGGTATACTAAGGGTACCTAATTCCAATCCTAGAAAGCTACTATCCTGCAGCTTTTAGATGCATCTCTGCTCTGACACACATGAATCAAATCAGTGACTCGTCACCAGGGTTCTGCAGAACTAAACACCATGCTGATGAGGAGATTCAGCTATTTGATTCAGGTGTGTTGGAGCAGGGATGCATCTATAAGTTGCAGGATAGAAGTTCTGGAGGACTGGACTCAGGTACCCCGGTTCTATACAGAAAGTGTTCCTGCTCATAACGTTTATATTATTTAGAAGATTTGCTCCAATGAGAAGCTGTCAATGATATCTTCAATCATGTAGGTTTTTTTTCTTGCTTCTTTCATTTTTAACAAAATGTTACATTAGCTGTTTAACAAAAATGTTCGGTTTGATAACATAAGAACATCAATACAGTTAAAGTACACCCACTTTAAAATCTAGATTTGTTTTTGTACAGAGCCAGCATTTTTAAGCTGTTTTTGTTTTTAGGTTCTTTTTTTTTTTTTTTTACAAACCTTCATTGTGGTTTCATCTTTGTTTTAATAAATAATGATAATGTGAACTGTTGTGTGTGTTCTTCCCCTGTGAGGCAATATTTCAATAATAATAATAATTAAAGTTGCAAGCAGCATTGGGTGGCCGTAGCAGCTCAACGCCGCTCAGCTAGTGTCGCGACTGCGAGAGTCTTGCATTGCCATCTTTAGGGCATCGACAAGCCCATCGTTTGATTTTGCACGTTGCCACTAGGCGGTACTCTGAGCAAGCTCGGTTATGCCAAATTTGCTCTTGCATAAAGCGTTTGGTCTAAATCCGACCTTCCCAATGGAAGCTGCGCTCACTTCCTATTTGCTGACGACCAAAACAGGACCATGCCAAGGTGTTCAGCATTCATCCACGATGATGCATGGAAAATTTGGTGTGGATCCGATAATATATGAGGAAGATGAACTGTTTGAAATGTCCTAGAGGGCGATGTTGATCTAAATTCCAATGGACTTGGAGGAGCTGATTCTCATCCCAGCCGCTTCACACTGGGAGACCCAGCCGGGAGTCGAACCCAGGGCCTTCTTGCTGCAAGGCAACAGTGCTACCAACTGCCCACCTTGGTTCTTAAACGGTAATATTGTATCGTTTTATTGGTCATGGTTTTTTACCCATTTGTATTGACTCCCTTGTTTCTTCATTTGTATATAGTCCATTAGTTTTCTTTATCCCTTAATTTTGCTTGGTAGTTTTAGTTGAATTGTTCTAGGCTAGTAAAGAGTTTGTTAATTAAAATATATTTAACTTGAAGCAAGAAGGTCCTGGGTTCCACTCCCGGGGATCTTTCTGCATGGAGTTTGCATGTTCTCCCTGCGCATGCGTGGGTCTTCACCAGGTACTCCGGCTCCTCCCACAGTCCAAATACATGACTGTGAATTGGTCTCTCTATATTGCCCTTAGGTGTGAATAAGTGTATGCATGGTTGTTTGTTCTGTATGTCTCTGTGTTGCCCTGAGATGGACTGGCGACCTGTCCAGGGTCTACTGTGCCTCTCGTCTGTAGACTGCTGGAGATGGGCACCAGCTCCCCCATGACCAACAATGGAATAAGCGGGTATAGAAGATGAATGAATTCTTTGGCTTCTTTCATTCCTCTCTTGATCCACCTGTCCAAAACATCCACATTGTTGTCTTTAAACCAGTGTCCCTTGTCCTTTAGACGAGTTGGACTTTTGTGCTGGGCTATCAGTTTGTGTAGCTGCTGTTTAGGTGTAAAGGTCTGAACCATCCTCACTGCACTGGACTGCAAATACCACTATTGTACTGTATTTTACTGTAATGTATACATCTCCTCAGCATGAAATATGTGGGCTCTGTCAGGATGGGCTTTCAGGACATTAAATAATAAAGTAATTATTTAAAGAATCATTTGTGCAAATTTCTTTCCTATTCTTTTAATATTATTCCTGAGTTGCTCCTCTACTTTAGATTTCCTAGAAGCACTGACAGACTTTAAATTCCAGTAGAATAATGAAACATATCAGTTATAATAAAATAAAGGTTGACCCAGTTAATGACAAATTATTTGTTTATATGTAATAAAGCAAAGTGAGACATATGAAGCTTTTTATAAGTTTTCTCTTATTAATACTGAAGTAAATAAAATTTAATTATGATTATCAGTTTAAACTGTTAAGAATTCAGGTTTCTTTTAATGAGGCACACAGTTAATAAACCATCCAACTCACATCTGATAAAAACACAATAACCCTGAGAGGTCAGAGTCACATTCATACCTTCTAATTGATTAAATCTTTATCTTTGAACTTTGCTCAAGACAGACCAACATTCAGCAACAAAGTCATGTCAATATAACAATAAAATTCTAAATTGGAGAAGGAAGAAGAGATATAAAGGTTTAATTTTAATACTTTATAGTTTGGACTGAAAAAAAGCTAATTATTGACTTACACCAAAACAAGCAAAAGTTAAACCTCAGCTGTATGTATGAATGCAAGTGATAAATCAATAAATTCAAATATTTCCCATTCAATCTAAAATTCCTTTTAAATTATCTCAAGAAAGCTGTTATTACCCCATATTTACCTTCATCAACCTGAGTTCTTCCTCTCATCGGTCATTTAGATCAGTGTAAACAATGTTTTCATGGGGTTTTAGATATTAATCAATCAATCAATCTCTAGATCACACATAAAATCTCATAAATGATAGACTATTATGTTAATATACAAAAACTCCATTAGAAACTTATCTGAGGGGTAGCTGTTTCTCTTAATCACTGAGCTTTAAAAAACAATTGGAAAGTGATTAAATGATCACACAGACTCTACAAACTAACAGAATTAAAAACAAATGTTTAAGGATTGAACTATATCAAATTTCTCTCCCTCTTTCTATAAGGTAAACCAGAGGTTATTTTGTGTGATATGAAGTCTAAATACCTGAATCAACTTCAGAGAAAATTTAAAATGAGCTTGTGTGGAGCCTTTAATCAAGCCTATCAGAGGCTCAAACTGTGGTCTACAAAGAAGGACAAACCATACACCCAGTTAGCATCACTGTTGATACTCTAACTTAAATGAGCTCAGCAGTGCTTCCGTAATCATAAAGCCAAAGCCCAGCATGTAGAGGCTGAGTGAATGTGGTCTGGACTCTGTGGAGGAGAGTCATGGTTCTAGAGACGCTGTAGAAAGACAGAATACCTGCTCTGTGGTCCAGAAACACTCCTATTCTGGAGGAAAATGGACCTGGTACTGGAGTTTTAACATTATTGTAGGAAAAGGAGTAACTATTTGTGCCACAGTGCAACGCCCAGGATCTGTCATTGAGTCCAAATCCACATTGTTCTGATGACCCTTCTCTGAGAATATTTTTGTATGCGACAGCAACTTCAACTTCTCCTCCTCTCCTCTCCACCTCCCAGTAACAACGTCCGATCAGGCTCTCCCTGCTCAGGATCTGACAAAAATAAGTGAATCTGTCTTTAAGATCAAAATAAGGGAGTTGTTGTTTCATTAATGTTGCTTTTCTGTTGCTCTCAGATACAAACAGAAATTTGTTTGCTGTGTTTGGATCCAGATTTATTTCACGTGAATATTTTAAAAAGTCAGCTCTAGTCTTTGGTTCTGGTTGTAAAATGTCCACTTTATTCACTTTCAGTGAGATGTTTGTCTTTACCTCCTCCAAAATGTCCTCTAGCACATATTTAACCTCTGACACAGCTGCTGTCACATCCTCAAAGTATCTCAGAGGACGAATATTGATGCTGGATGAGTGTGTAGACTCACTGAGTGCTGACAGTGAGGGGTAGTTGTGGAGAAACTGGTTGTGATCCTCTGTCTTTGAGAGCTGCTTCATCTCAGCATCTTTCCTCTTCAGCTCAGTGATCTTCTGCTCCAGCTTCTCCTGAAGATCTTTGACTCGACTCACTTCAGTTTCCTGCTGGGATCTGATCTGCTGCTTCACATCAGAGCTTCTTTTCTGAATGAGATGAATCAGGTTAGTGAAGATCTTCTCACTGTCCTCCACTGCTTTATCAGCAGAGACATTGATGGCCTCCACCTCCTGTTGAAGCAGCTTCAGATCTTTCTCTTGGTCCTGGATTCTCTGCTGGATTTGTTGTTGACTCACCTGGAGCTTCTTCTGCTTCTCAGTCCTTTCTGCTGCAGCTGAGACTGTTTCATGACCTTTATGTTCATCCATAGAGCAGAGATAACAGATACACTGCTGATCAGTACGACAGAAGATCTTCATCACCTCATCATGACGAGAGCAGATGTTGTCCTGGAGCTTCTTGGAGAGATCCACCAGCTTGTGTTTCTTAAACTGTAAAACATCATAGTGAGGTTGGAGATGTTTCTCACAGTAGAAAACCAAACAGACCAGACAGGACTTGACAGCTTTCATCTTCCTTCCAGTGCAGACATCACAGGCCACATCTTCAGGTCCAGCATAGCAGTGATCAGCTGGAGCAGCTTGGAGTCCAGTCTTCTTCAGATCCTCCACTAACTCAGCTAAGATAGGGTTTTTCTCCAGGACAGGCCTCTGTGTAAAGGTTTTCCTGCACTGAGGGCAGCTGTGGATTCTCCTCTGATCTTCTCCATCCCAGAAGACTTAAATACAGTTCCTACAGTAGCTGTGTCCACAGGGAATATTCATCAGATCCTTCAGTAGATTCAAGCAGATAGAAAAGGAGACTAACAAATCCATCTGAATTCCTTTCTGTGCCCTTTCCTACTTTAACAAAGGTTTATCAAACATTAACTGCCTCCATCAGAAATAAAGCGCCAATGTACGTTTTCTGATAGAATGTATTATTTTGAGATAAACAGTGAATATTTTTCAGACTTATCAACTGTGCTGTTCAAGGGAAAAGCTCTTCAAAGCCTGAAAAACCAGCTTCTGAATATAATTACAGCACTGTGAGAGTAAACATCTCTGGTGCTACTGTTTAAATGTGGATAAAAGGAGAGGTAGAGTAATTGACCCTGAGGTTTCCCTGTCCAGTCGCTCAGGGGTTTGTTTGACAGATGTGTAAACTTTTAAATGATGTCCCTTTAATGATCTCTCTTTCACATTTATATTTAGTCACTAGACAAAGAGTCACAAGTTCTGTTGTAGGAATGACAACTGGCTGTCACAAGGTCCACTCCTAAGGACCTATAAAAGTCCATTTACTGGTTTACTTTTACTTGATTCATTTTTAGGTGACTACTGTTCACTTCTACTTGAGTAAAAATATATTGAAGTAACGCTTCTCCTACTAGGGTACAGTTTCTGGCCTCTGCTCCAGCAGTCAACTAATGGCTCCTCACTATGTCATCCTGATCAACAGAGGCCTTGCAATGAACCAGGCATGAGATTCAGGTGTGTTGAGCCATGAGAACATCTGAAACATCCATGACAATAGAAAATCCCTTAAAACTAGAGTAATTTGCTCTTTCTTTGCAATGCATGATAACAGTCAGACTGTTGGGGTTGTCCTGGATGGTGGAGGCCTTAGCATTTACCTTTGCACTTTGCAAGATCATTAACATGAAGAGCAAGCAAATATTAGCATTATATTTATCTTTCTTATGCTGTTCTTCTGAATGATACCTTTGTAGAACGAGAGTCATGATAGTAGCTAAACGCTGCAAATGAGAAAATCCTGCAAAGATTTATTTTTATTCATTTACGGTTTAACAGATTATAATTGATTGCAGGTGTGAACCTAAGGGGACTGAATGCTGGCCTTGAATCAAGACATGATTCAACAAACTGTTTAATGTTGTAAACAATTATTCAACCAGCTTGTTGCAGCTTTCCTATTTATTACATTTCCCCTGAAAGATTAGTTTGTTTTTTCATCCAGGAAATTAATAACTCTGCCCATTTTAATAGAGGTGTGTAGACTTTTTATATCCAATGTAAATGTGTAGATGTCTCCACCTAATGAGGAAGTTAAACCACAGTTCAGGACGCTGTTTTTACAGATATTACAGCTGTATGATGTTTTTTTACTTAAAGACACAACAGTTTACAGCGGTGTCACTGCATGACTTTTATTTCACAGTTGAATTCATCTTTTCTCAACACAAATGAGGGATTTGCCACTTCCTCCCAGATCCCAGCAAACATACAAGTTTTTAACTCAACACACATTAACATTACAGCTTATTGTGAGCATAAAACATGTCTGAAATATGTCAGTAGAAACGCTGCGGTCTTCACTTTTCCTTCACTTCAGAACTGGACTTGTTTTCTCAAAGGCATCTCAGGAAGGAAATTATTAACCCAAAATGATCTATTGCATATATTTCAGCCATTAATATGTTGTAGATGAGCAAAATGAACATGATTTTTAGAAAAATTAGACCAGTTAAGTTCAGAATTATTATTTTTTTTTCATTTCATGCAAATGAAAATCAATTGCGATCAATAATGAGGCTTGAAGTGATGTAAACACACACACACACACACACACAGGGCCCAATACGTAAAGCCACCCGAGTCAATCTAGTTGGAAAATTCAGTGCAGGTTTTATCTCTGACCTCCGCTCTGCACAATCTAAGATTCAATAAAAGCCTGACACTGGATGCCAATAAAACAAGAATGGCTTAAAAAGAACCAGCTCAAGCTTTCTGAAACCACAAAGATGAGAGTGTTCCTCCACTAATACTGGGGACCTGTCAGCGAGAAAGAAAATGCAGCAAAATTGACAAAAAGATTAAAAAAATCCTATCAACACAATCAAGCTCAGACTTTTAGACATGTTGGTGAATTTACTAAACCTAAATGCAACTACAGATACATTTAACTGTTGCAGCATGCATGATTGCTTGTTCATATTCTGGATTTCTTTAAGATTTCCTAACACCCCATTTAGGAGTTTATCTTTATGTTAGGCATAAAGCGCATTTTTTAACTGTCTGATGAAGTAAAATCAAAGTAGCAGCAACGTTTTTAACCCAAATTCCCGTGAACTGAACAGATTTCCACTTTAGTCTTGACTCAGGTGTCAACAGGACGAACAACAACAACAGAAGGCTCCTCTTGGTTTGGCATAAAGCAAAGAGAAAAGAATTAAGACTACTGGGTTCATAGCAGGCATAGAAGGTCAGAGGCCGAGCCGCTGATCCAGAGTTTGGCCTCAGTAAGACGGGTCTGTTGGTGACCCAATAACAAAACCTAAGGTCATTTTACAGTGCAGTCTGGGATGGTTAATAAGTTCAGATGTGACGAGGAAGATTTTAGTAGACGGCAACAAAACAATCTGAGGAAACAGGCGGGTAAAACTTTTACTACCAATCTCCAGATACATGTTTCTGGCTAATGAAGTCCCACTGATATGTCATTCGGTTAATATTGGTTAGTTTCTTAAACACTTTGGCTGCAGACGGGTACCTACAGCTGAACACATTAATAAAGGTGCTTCTTTCAAGCAAAACAGTATAACATGAAGCTTGTAAAGTACCCAAAATCAACACGTAAAAAATACTTTCACTGGTCTATTAAATGTAGCATTCAGCTGTATCCAGATATGTAATAATTCAACCTATATTGTTCAATTAAAGTTACATTTATTCTGTGTCCTTTCTTCACTGTTTGCCCATTTTGTCTTATAAATTAAATCCAAAGGACTCCAACACAACAACGTGTAATAGTCAGAGCCGGCCCAAGGCGTAAGCGAAATAAGGGCTGCTAAGGACCACAGACCATCAATCTAAAATGTGATTTGTATTACATTTGATTGGACGGTTTCAGCAAACATAAATGAAAAGTTTCATGTTTCAAAGGAATTAGCAAGTTTACTTTGTTAAAGAATAATCTTCACTGTTTGACATAGTTTCAATCTGATGCTATGAGTTTAATCGTTCTTTCTCCTTGAGCTCGGTTTGTTCATATATCTCAACAATTAATACCCAATTATCCGTGTTTGCTATTAAGGTCAGCCAATTAAAGCAGACCCCTCTCCCAGATTCCACCAAATCTGGGTTGAAACGCTGTTAATGGTGGTGATGTAACAGCAAGAGGGGCCCCAAATCAAATTCTGCTGAAGGCCCCATACAACCTTGAGCCAGACCTGGTGATTATGCTTAGAAAAAACTCATTCCTAAAAAACGAAGTTCTCTACCTGAGAAAACCAAAGGATTGGACCTTCACCTTTATCCGGTCCAATGAAATAACTCATTATTAGTAAGACAACCCCAGCTAAGACAAACTAATGGTGCCTTTCACTGAATGAATTCGAAGCATTTGTGAGCTTACTTGACAGATCCAATTCAACGTTTATAGCTTCAGCCAAACTCTTAATGAGCAGCTCCAACCAAAGGTCAAGGCCATGGAAAGGTCGCATCACTGCATCAGTTCAATGCGTTTATTTAGACACTTTCTTTTCAAGTTTTAATAGACAGAAACTGCTTTCTCCTGGTTCCAAACACCCATCTCAGACATTCCTCTTCTCCAAAAGCTAAAACGTCAAACAGACACGCACCTTTAGACTAACAGTTTCACGGAAAGTGCAAATGGAGACGTACGTTTGTTGGATGTAACATGATTATATAAAGAAAGAGATTCATTAATGTGTTTGCTACCAAAATGTGTCAGAGAATCCTTCCATTACAGGTCGTCAACACCCACCAGAAACCCTGAATCCCAAATATCTCCGTTTTTTATTTATTTATCAACTACCTAACTACTGAAGTTACATTTTAAATGTCAAAATGGATCATTAATGATGTGGAAAATCCTTTTCTTCATCCCAGAAAAGTCTTTAGGTAGGATTTTTTTCCCGGGTGCCGACACCAGGCGTCTACGATGAGATTGTTCTTGTTTTTGGAACACTACTTATTTTTCAATCTGCTACTATTTCCCTACTTCACAACAGACTCGCACAGACACTGACAGACTGAACAGTATTTACAGTATTTACAACGTCTTTTCCTTTTATCTAAAATGATATAAAGTGAGGAAAAGCAACGAGCTCGGAGGTTGGACTGGAGCATGGTCCTTAACTTCAGTCCTTCAGCAGGAACCCCGAAGCGATGCTTGAACTGTCCAGGTAATAAAAATGAAGTCTGGACGTAACTCAGGTATAGGGAACATAAATAAAAGGTTATGGTAATTAGACCTTTGGAATCATTGGTGAAGATTTAAGAATGAATGAATCAGCAGCACAATCTCGGCTGGTGGATGGCAAGAAGAAGAAATGAGTCTTCAGGGCCAGCAAAGGAGAGATGGAGGAGAAAGAAATGGGACAAATCTTCAGATAAATGGAAGATATTCCTGACCCAGAGCAGCTCTGAAGGATTCAGCTGCGTGTTCTCCAGTAATTAAATCAGAGTCGGATCCCTTTTACAACCATCAGAGGTACAACCATGGCAATGTATCCGGGCAGTGCGGTCCAGTCGGATGAGTCCAATAGCACCTTCCTGGTGTCCCTGCGTTCCTTCAAGCAGCAGGGGTTGATTTCAGTCGAGCCTTTTTAACAGAGCCCATCAGCAGTAGAGACGGGCCTTGTGCAAAACCTTCAGGAGATTAACTGGCACACGCTCTGGACCAGAGGATGGAGACACTTTCCACGAGATAAACTGGATATAATACTGGAGAAGCTGGTCCGTTACCAGTGGAATCAGTACCCACGAAAATGAATCCATGTCTGAATAACAAAGTAAGGAAAGAAAATCAAAGAAGAGGAAATAAATTGTGTTTGGGTTTAAAATAATGGAATCTCATGTAGTTTCCAGATATAAGATACAAAGATGTTCTGGAAGAAGATCTGAGAGTATTTGCTTAGCTTCCATTGAAACGGGAACCAGCTCTAGATCAGTTTTAAAGATCAAGACCTAAGGTGTAAAATGTTCTAGAAGTGAGAAACTGGACTTGGTTCAGTTTTTAAGCACCATGTATTTAGATGACGGGATATTTGAGAACCTTTCTGATAGAAAGGCCTAACTTCTGAAACCTATGTGACATTTCTGACTAGAGCTGAGAAGAGATACTGTAGATGTACTGAAGACATCTAGAAGTACTCAGCAGATTTGTCTGTCTATCGCTGCCTGGTTGGGTTTTATTTCTAACATCAAGGAGCTGGACGGGTCTCTAGGAGGAACAACACTTGATATGATGTATTCAGTCAGTAGTTGAGGAACATAAGTCTTCTAGATTGTTCCAGAAGTTAACCGTTAATAAAATCAGTCTAGATTTTAGTTTGACTTTCCAGACGATGTACTGGAGCAGGTCAGAGAATATGAAGATGATTGGTTTCCAGCAGATAAATGGAGATGTTGAAGAGTAGACCTGAGGAGGATTATTTGGCTCCTAGTTGCTCTCCAGACTGGATCATGTTGGTCTAGTTGACTTCTTCAGACCAGTGGGTGGGTGGGGCGTCACATTGAAAGGAGAATGAAAGGCGACCTAGACCAGTGGTGAGGGAACCTGTTTGGTCTCCAGGGCTGGAGAGTCGTGATCTGATTCCTGCGCGCCTTCACCGGCGTGATCTTCAGGGCCGCTCACACTGTTGGATTCTCCTGGTGCCTCGTCCTACAAGAACACCCATGTTTATTAGAAAGTACCTCCATGAATTCATTTCTTTATGGTAAGTACCAGAGTAATTTTCCATGTTTTGGTGCTCTTACCGTCACCCAGGGGTGGGAGAGGACCTCCTCAGCCGTGAACCGGGCGTCCACATTCACCTGAAGCATCTGACTAATCAGCATCTGAGGAACAGGTCATGTGACAGAGAAGTTTGTTTTTCTTTAATCGTTGCTGTAAATGTAATTGTTAAGTCATAAACTCTGAGATTTCTGAGTATTTTCATTTAGAATACGCTTATTAAAGCACTTTAAGTGTTTTTCCTTCATTTTAACATATATCTTATATTTGAGCAAATACATATATATTTGATCATTTACCAGCAGGTGCATTTTCAACACAGTCAGTCACGTATAAACAGCTGTAACAGGATTATTTTCATAGTGTGGAAAACGTACCAACATTTCAGTTTTGAATGAATCATACTGTAAAATTCTCACTTTTTAAGCTATTTTACTGTGATTTGTTTAGGTTATGATTTAAAAATATTATCAGCTAACATCTCAGATATCAAAATGTGCTTTAAATTATTTCGCTCTTCTGCTCCTATTGACCAAAATCCAGTCTGATCCAAACTCAAGAGAAGGAAGATAAATGTTTTTCATGCCTGTTTTCTGTGTAGTCGACCTGAATTAGATGTCAACATAACAAAAAAATAAAAAGAGTTTAACAGGTAGATATTGGACATTTATTATTCATAAGACGAACGTGCAGAACCTTTGCTGATAGGCTGATGGCGTCCCAGTCCGGAGAAGGAAACTCCAGCTTCCCTCTGAGGATCTGGTCAAACAGCTCCTCCTGGACGTTGTTCTCACTGAGGAAGGCAGAGACGGTTTCAAAATAACCACAGTCTGTGCAACCATAACTATGTACTTATTAAAGAGCCAAAGTTGCAAAAAACAGTTTTCAGTCGAACCTCCTGTAAACGTTTACTGTTGACCAGAAAACAAACACTCCAAAGATTTTCACACCAGCATAAAACAGGAAGCATTCCTCTAACATAAATTAACAGGACTATGTAAGAAAAACTACATTTATTAATAATTTCCTTACTGCAATAAAACGTTGCGCTTACTGACCTTCTAAAAGGAGGGAATCCACAGAGCAGGATGTAGGCGATGACTCCTGCGGCCCAGATGTCCACCTTCAGACCGTAACTAGAAGGAAAGGTCAACATAACTGTTTACCACAAATGAGACGATTTACTCGTCAAAATATGGGAAATAAATTATTCAACAAAACACAAAGTTCAAGAAACAACAGTTTAATCCAAGTTAGATCAAATAAAAAGTAAATAAGTTTGACTTTTATCATCTTAAAGCAGATTTCATACAAATGAAACCTTCACAAATATAAGATGTTATTGTGGCTGATTCCATTTTAATATTTCACTATCAGAAACATTGATTGCATCTCTATAGATAATTTGGTTTTGATGAACCACACAATGGGAGATCTACAGAGTCACCATCATTTCTTTGACGGTTTGCAAACGTTTCATTGTTGACGGTGAACAGTTTCAGTTGCAAATAAATAAAATGTCTAAAAAAGAAGATTTTCGTACCAACCTTCTTAGTTGGGAAATATGTCTCATAGTAAAAACTGTTTCAGTTTTTTCAACCAACCTTCAAAAACCTAAATTCCTGAACTTCTCATCTTCTGATCTGTTGCTTGATCAGAGGAACTGAGGAACCGTGCTCTCTGGGGCAATGATCAAACGCTGTTTCTTCTCAGAATTCAGATGAAAGGAGTTATTTTTTAACCTATTTATAATTTATTTCAGGCACTCGGGTAATTCAGACAGTTCTTTAAAGGAGCAGAACAGATGAATATCATCTGCATAAAAGTTATAGGAGATATTATGATATGTATTATTAAACTGTCTATATAAGGTCACTAAATAGCAACAAAAGATGTGTGCCTAAAACAGAGCCTTGCGGTACCCCACAAAGCAGACATGATTTCTAGATTGTTTCAAGGTAAGATCCTCTCTGAAACCTCTCTGAAACAGTTCCAGAGATCCCAACCAAACCATGCAGCCTGTTAATTAGGGTGAAACTGTCCTGCTGAAAGGTCTGGCAGGACACTGTGGAATCAGCAGACGAAACCTACCAAATAATAGTGTTTTTCTGTATTTTGTATATTAAGTGTACTGTATATACATATAAAAAAAACCTAAGAACAATACATATTTTTATAGATAACATTACTCCAACTGCAACAATCAAAATGTTTAATTATTTAGCGGCATTAGGAGGTGGTAATAGTTCGATCATGTAACACAATTTTCTTTGAAATCTTTGTAAATATTATAAACTGTGAGATTTTCACTAAAAGCTGCAATACTGTGAGAATCTCACAGTGGCATTGACATCATTAAGGAAATTAACCCTTTTTTTGAATTTCTCTCTCTCACCCGGTCTCAGCGATGATCTCCGGCGCGACATACGTCGGTGTGCCGCAGACGGTGTACAGCGGACCTTCCACCACCGTCGCCAAACCAAAATCCCCCAGCTTCAGGGACTTGGTGCCATCCGGATACTCACACACCTGCAGACACACAGAGTTCAGGTATTACTGAAATACTTCCTGTTAAAGTAAACATCGTAGAAATGTTTCTGTACCAGCAGGTTCTCTGGTTTGATGTCTCTGTGCACAATGTTCATCCGGTGCAGGTATTTGATGGCTCCAGCCAGGTTGAACACCATGGCGCTGGCGTCTCGCTCGCTGTACTTGGTGGAGGAGGTGATGGCATCGAAAAGATCACCACCCTGAAGAAGAAGCATGTTGAATATGGTCAGGCTTAGAGCATTTATTGGTTCAGCCAATCAATTTATGACGATTAGGCTGTGAAACAGACGATTAAAAACACAGAAATGGGCCGAAAATGTTGAGAAACTTCTCACTGGTTGGATCTAAATTTATTTAGTTTCTGGGAAAAAGAAGCATTAAAATTATAACATCTGACAATTTGAAAATGTTTTTATTTATTAAAAGACAAGCTCTAAGATTTGTTGTTTCAGGTTTAAAGGCCAGGACATAATTAATGGACCTTAACGAGCTCCATGACCAGGAACAGCTGAGTGGGCGTCTCGTCCACCTCGATTAACTGGATGATGCTGGGATGTCGGACCCTCCTCAGGACCGCCACCTCGTTTTCTATCAGGTGCTCCTGTTTGTGCAAAGACACATTTGGGTTACCATGAACAAGGAGGACATCATCCTCACATAAAGTTAGAATTTAATTGTAAAGTTAATTTATTCCAATAATTTAACTAAAAAAGTGATTCATTACACACAGAGTGATATATTTCAAGGCTTTCTTTCTGTTAGTTGATGATTATTGCCGACAGCTAACAAAAACACAAAATTCAGTATGAAACAATTTTATAAACAGATTTTTAACACAGTGAGAGCGGGAAATCCCAGCTACCTTCCCACAGCAGCGAGCTTTGTCAATGATCTTCAGAGCGTACTCCATTCCTGTCGACCTGCAGACAGAAGCAAGCAGAAAACACACAGGAGGAAGTAAAACCTTCACATTTCAGCGGAATAACCTGTTAAATGGACAAACAACGCTGCTACATTCTGTGGTGGAAATAAATTCATACAATAATTAATCATTTTTACTTGTTACCTAAAAAAATTTATCAAATTTCCCCAGATTAAATGTTTTGATGAGGTAACAAACAGAGAAAATGGATTCTAACTATAGCTGCTTCTGACAAACGTTTTTTGTATCACAGAGATATTTTTTGTATCAATCTTTTTAATAAAATCTACAAACCATTTAATTAATTTCAGAATGTTTAAACTGTTTATACAGGGAGGGTTACCTCTCCACACACTCCTTCACCACAGCAAAGTTTCCGTCTCCGATCACCTTTCCGACCTTGTACTTGTCGTTGATGGTGGACGAGGAGACGGTCCGGTTTCCGTTCACTGGGAAGAACAGGAAATGATTTTCTTTACATTTCATCTCATAATAAATGAATAATATAAGGAACAGAGAGTGTCCTTGTGAAAGTTAAGCAAGTATTCCCCTGAGAGCTGCTGCTTCATCTTTATTTATGATGCCTCCTCTCAGAAATCTTCTGGGCCCTAAGAGGTTTAAATCTGAACTGATAAAAGAGGCTAAAAACGGTTTCATCCCGCTGAACTCAGAGCTTTCAAGCCTCAGTCCATCCTTAAGAAGCAGCTCAAAAACGTTCAGCTTAAATGTACTTTTTACCACAAATTCACAGCAACTCTTCACAAACCTTCCTCAGCGTCGTCTGGCTGCTCGGCTTCGCCGTTCACATCGGTGGAGGAGGCCTGGCGAGGAGAGATCTGCGGGGTGAAGTTTGTTAAAAAGAAAACCAATCATTAAAATGATTTAGAGGAGGCCATGTCTGTGTAAAAAACCCTCCTGGATTATAACCTTTCACAATGGGAGAAGTGTGTTTAGTTTTTATTGCTTTTTAATGAGGAAATGTGAAGATGTTTGTTGAAGAAAAGTAAACAATTATGAGCTGCTTCCTTATCTAAAACCATTGATGATGCATTTTTCTTCTCACTTCACAAACCCTGAAAATATTTGCCTTTTGAGTGATTATTATTATTAGTTTTGTTCTGTTTGTACCGAGGCTTCGGTTTCTAATGTTTCTAATTTCTCTGTGATGTTGAGATAAATGTGATCAACTAGAAATAAGAAACAGCACAGAGGATATCATGTTGGACCCAAATGTACAAGTGTCTTTTTATGGACTTATTTCAGATTTTCCATTCGCCTGATTTCCTGCCTGGTGGTAAAAAAAAAAAATGTTATTGGGAAAACTGCAGTAGCTTACTGCTGCCACCAGGAGGCAGAAACGGCTCATCTCTTCTACGTTAGCAGCAACATTTAGCAGCTGCTTCCATGTAATTATTTTTCTCACAAGTGAGGCAGATTTCTATAAAACCTTCACCTCAATGTGACCCTCAGCTGCAGCAACATCAGCTAGTCTCACTTGAAATAAAATCTCAAAGAAACGAGATTTATGACAATATGATTGTGTTGCCACCTGATTGTGATTACAGTCTTCACTCTCAACTTCACTCTGACCTTTAGGTTGCGTTGTGTCCCGGGACTGGTGGGAGACGGACTGGATCTGTTTGACTTTCCTGCTGACTGGGATCCTGAGGCCTCATTGCCTGCATGAAGGAGAAAAAAGTGATCTGATTGGTCAACGTTTGTTTTTATGTATAAACTTATCATTTAGTCAATCTCAGATTTATACGACTGAATTAAAACATTTAAGTCAACTGCAAACTGTCTGTAATGGATGGATGGATGGATGGATGGATGGATGGAAACAAAACTAGCAGGTTTTAAGCACCAGCAACCAAACATGACCCCCACAAGGACATGGTAAGAATAATCAGACGGATTACCAAAGGAAGCTGCTTCATATAACATGGTTTCCTACCTGAACCAGGTGATCTGGTCCTAGACAGGCCTTTGGGTGGAGTCTTAGAGGAGGAGAAGCCAGAGCTGCTGGGAGTCTTGGGAGTTTTCTGAGGAGCAGCTGGACGAGACGATTTGGTCCTACATTCTGGAGACATGAGGGACAAATCATGATGGAAAGTTGGTCTTCTCTGTTCCTCTTACAACAGTCAAATGTAGCTGTTAACATCCAAACGACAGAGAGGTTCAGCTACAGCCTGATCGCTTTCAACAATGTGTTCGGTTTAAGGTCAAAGGGCAAAGATTTCAGATTTCCAGTCTAGCTTCTGATTTCTATTAATTAAAAGTTCTTCTACAAGCTGATCAACATAAAAAAGAAACATCTAAATGAATTGCTGGAGTGTTAATACTGATGATTTTGTTGAGAAGAATCATTTCTTGACATAGGATTTATTTTCCTACAGAATAAAAGTACTTGAATAAAAGGTAATTTCACTGTCAGATTATTACAACTGCTAAAAAATTTTGTTATTTTCAATGTAATTTAGTACCAATTCTAAACAAAACCTTTAAAGTGTCACTTTCCTGTTTAGCAAACCAACAGACAAGAAAACGAGTCAACAAGGATCTGGTATCTGGAGTATAAACAAAGATCTGGACCTCTAAATGTATTCAGGTTTTCATAAAAAGTAAGTTTTACATGTCAAGATTTTCTTTTAGCTGTTTTTTTAATATGAGCTGCCATAAAACAAGGAAATCTTTTGATGCTTTTTAAGCTGCTCTTTCACTTCTACACTTGTCATCTAGAAACCTCAGTTTTCTGTTGTTTAAGTAAGACTTTATTTTAACTGTGCTTTCATATGCACTGTGGGCTTTCCACAGAGTAACCATGTTTTATTTCTCCGAGGCACAACACCGAGGCACAAACACGTTCTAAATATACAGAATGTATCCGCAGGGGTAGAAATCCACCCTTCGACTTGTGTTGCTGAGTCCTACCGCTCACGAAGGCCGCAGTTTTCCCAGAATGCGTGAGCTCAAAGTCGTCCTGAGCGTAGCGAAACCTCTCCAGACCGCACGCCATGAACACGTCGTCATCCCCGAAGAAATCCTGCAGGCAGGTCAGCTGCACACAAACACACACAGCTGGATTCAGTGACTGAGGGTTTTTCTGTGGACAGATGGCAATATTCAAATCATGTTTGCAGCCCCTGACGGACAGAAACAAACACACTCTGCTGTCTAAGAACTGTCTTGAGGATTAAATACAAAGTGTTCATCAACATGTCCCAGATTAATGCCGACGGAGCAAACAGGCAGAGAGAGGGGAGCTGGGAGAGATGAGAAGGTGAAGAAAAGAGGGATCAGCCGAGGTATGAAAGGAGGGATTAAACAGGATGAAGCAAAGCTGCAGCAAAGTTCACACTGTGCCTTACAAAAGTATTCACACCCCATTTAAATGTTTTATTTTGTCGCTTTACAGCCACAACATTTATTTTATTGGGATTTCTTGTGACAAACACAAACTAGTGCATAATTATGAATGACTAGAAACAAGATCTATTGTTTTCAAAAGTTTCACAAAATAAAAAGTGTGATGTGCATTTGTATTCATACCCCTTTAATCTTCTACCCAGAAATAGAATCTGGCACCAGAAGCCATATAAGGGAAGCAGCAAACATGTGGATGGAGGCCATAACTGAGCTTTCTGGCCTACATGCAAATGTTATGTTTGGATGAGTGAACACACCATCCCAATGGTAAAACATGGTGATGGCAGCATCATGATCTGGGGATCCTTTTTCATTAAATACAGGATAATACTAGAAGAAAACCTGTTAGAGGCTGCAAAAGACTTGAGACTGGAGTGGAGGTTCAACTCCCAGCAGGAGAACGACCCTAAACATGCAGCCAGAGCTGCAATATAATTTTCACAGCATACTCTTGTGTTACAATGGCCTAGTCAAAGTCCACATCTAAATCCCATTGTTGAGCTCTCCATCCAATCTGACTCAGTTTGAGCTTTCTTGCAAATAAGAAGAATAACAAATTCAGTCTTGTGCACAGCTGGTAGAGACATTCTGCAAAAGACCTGCAGCTGTAACTGCAGCGAAAGGTGTTTCTGGAAAGCATTGACTGAGATTTAAATATGTATGCATGCCAAACTTTAGAGGAGATAAATATATATGCAAGCCACACTTTACAGATTTTATTTGTAAAAATAAAACAAAAGGTTGAAAACCACGAATGAACAGTTTCCCCTCTACTTCAGAACTCTGCGTTGGTCTAACACCAAATATCCCCCCCAGAAAATTACATCAGACTTTGTGATTACGGTGCATTAAAAAGAGGAAAAGTTCAAAAGTATTTTTACAAGACAGTATTTAGAGGTTTCCGTGAATATGAAGTTATAGAAACTTTGTTTCGGTCAGTTAACCACAGCGTTGTGCTCAGTTAAACTGTTTATTGCTAAACTGGTAGAGAAACAAGTCATTTGAAGAGTTTCTAAAAATGGTTATGAAACCATTGTCTCCAGACCCCAATCAATTTCTGGATCCAAACTGTCAGTTAACTCTTCCTCTTTAGCTAAAGACAAACACTATGAAAATAATTTTAACCTAGAGTTCTGGTTCTGAATTCCTCAGCTCAACTTGAAACAAATTTGGCCAAAAATGTCCAAAACTATGAAAATAATAAAAAATAATCTAATTAAAAAGGTGATTAATTAATGGTTACATTATTGAAATATAACCATTATTTATATGTTATTCAAATAATGCATAAATAATAAACAGTTGAACAACTGGTTCTTTGCCAAGTTATCTGTTAAGTTTCACCACAGACCTGGTTCATCCCTTGAGTTTAGGAGCCTTTTTACATCTGAAAGGTCCATAAATCAGAATTAAGTGGATTAATATTAATAAAGTGCTCGGGTGTAAGGAGAGAGAAAAGTTCATGCTGAGTGTCTCCAGAGAAATAAAGGATTACACGTTTCCACTGTATGGTTTACTCCACCCAGAGACCTTCATCTTTTATAAGGGCTCCTGTTTCAAAGCTGAGGATTAAAGTTCCCATGTTTGGTACTTTGATTCTGCTGTACTTCAATTAGAAAATAAACCCTTCGATTGTCTGGAGAAAAAGTAAACCTGTGAGGATAATACATCTCATTTAAAACAAACATTTCTTGACATGCAGGGAGTTTATTCTGGGTTCTGGGCGTTAGTGGAGACCTGGAAGTGTCCCAAGAAGTAAAACGAGATTCGTTTAGATGTAAACACCCTCCGAGCTGGGCTACAAACTCATGTTAATGCTGTTCTGTTTCCATGGAAACTGCAACACCTAACGATTCCGGAACTGGAGCTAACATTCCGCCTGTCAGTCCTTGGCAAACCGGCTGTTACTGGAGGACTGGTTACCATGGTGACCACACTGCAGGGTGAGAGATGGCGTTTCTCTCCAAACAAACTGAAAGAACACACACATGTTGGCCTTGTAGCATTCATGCTGAACCCGCCTGAGCCCAACAGAATAAAAGCTTTCAGCGTGTCTTAATGCCTTCAAAATAAAAGTCCCAGTTAAATAGACAAGGACATTCTGTGATTTTTTTCCCCCTATTTATGTTAAAAAGTTATGTTAAGCAACATGAAAAAGATTAACTTTAAAACGTATAGTGGGTTTAATGTGGCTCCTACAGGAAAATGTTTCAATATTTTAAGAAATTAGACCAAGGATTTAATTTGAAATAAATATTATGTCTTTTTAAACCAAAAAAAAAAAACAACTGGAAGATGGTAGGATAGTGTAATTTTCACTGAACTTTCATTGGTCCGTTGCTGATCAGTCACTGATTAATATTTGGCTCCACAGACATCCAAGATAAATACAGATGTTGATTTTATGAAAAGAATATGTTCTTTCATTAATTTAGCCTAAGCCACATTTTCCATATAAACGTTTCCCCTTACAGCTGATAGATGCATATTGTTTAATTGGGACTGAAATATTTATCATGACTGATTGAAATTCAGTTTACATTTATTCATATGCCTCCAGCATTGATCTTTACAACAAAAAGACATAAGATTATTTACAGAGGATGCAACTTCAAAATAAATATTAATTAAATAATTTTCAGTCCCAATAAATTCAAGGCAAATATATCTAAATATTTCACTACTTAGACGTTTGGCCCAGAAATCAGTTAAACATGTCAGCTTCTTCCGCTTAGCTTGCATTAAATATTTTACTCATCTCGCTGTCTGATATTCAGTTGACCACTGTTGGTTTGGTTTGAGATTTCCATTTCAGAAAGCTCCCATGAAGATATTACTGCATGCAAAACTGCGTGCACCTCAAAAAACATTTATAAACCTTTGGTACTTTTCTTATTTTATGAATGTGTATTGCAGCAGAGGCATACATAAAATCCTCTGAACTTTAATAGCAGCATTTTTATTTGCACAGAAGTTATAGCTGAAACAAAACATCTGCTGCAGGATGCTTTTATTCTGAAGGGCGTACATGCTGCTTTTATTATCCTTTTAAGTGGATGTTGCATCAACATTGACACAATTAGGGTGTGTGCATCTCTGAGTGACTCAGATCAGAGCTGCGTTCGCAACAACAAACGTCCCTCAGTCAGAACGGCGCCCTGACGAGCTTTCTGCTGTCTCTGCTTTCCTGCAGCTCTCTCTCTGATCGTCACAGCCAAACCGTTTATCTCCGACTTCAAAACACTGGTGGGTCTGTTAAAAATAGCTCTGCCAGTCGGTGTGTGATAAGTTTAAATCCTCAAACCAATATGAGCTCTAAAAAGAGTCGCAGAGAGGATCAGAGCATATTCAGAGTGTGTTTAACAGTCGAACTTTAGCTGACTGGTGCAGTTCTGCAGCTCTAAGCTCCACGACCTAAACTGTAAATTAGAGCCGCACTGTTCTGTTGGTTCTTTTGAGAAGTAATTCTGTAATGTGCTTTAATATGATTTCTGCAGCCTGATTTATTCAACTTGGCTCGCATTGTCTGCCTCTCCTTCACTTAATGGAAATCACCATCTCCTTTTATTGCTGGCGTCTTTCTAAACAAAGCATAAAACGGAAACAGAAACACATTAAATTTATCATAAATGGACTGGAATTATTCATCTGCAGGACAGCAATGATATAAAACAATGACACAAGATGAATGTTTGCAGAATAAAAGAAAACAATGTAATTATTGAATACATTTCACAGAAAAAGCAACAATCATAATAGAAAAATATGAATAATCTAAAAAAACTCATTAAGAGTCATTTCACTGCATTCTAATCAATTTCTGTTTGACTATGCAGCTGTTTACTCCATTGGGTTCGATGCTTTGCTCTTTCATAGTTTTGGGTTGGAAAAAAACTCCCAATAAGCACTGCAGGAGAAATACTGATTATTCCAACTTCTAGAAGAATCACTGTAGATAAGCTGAGGTCCAGAGTTGCTGAGCTGGACACCAGGGTGTGGATAGGAACATAGCAGACAGAATATGATGGAGAGCACCACCACATTCAGTGGTACTCAGCTGTTATGATTCATAAAAACAAGCAAACCTTCCATGAAAAGTGATAATTTAGGGAAATGTTTTAGAACATTACAGAAAATTAGATGAGAACTCTTAAAGGTTACTAAGAACAGACTTATAACCTGCTTCAGTAATAATCAATCACAGTAATACACAGTGTGTTGCAAAGGTTTTCAAACCGTTTCAACTTTTTTTGTCAGGTTGCAACCAAATGCAGATCAGTCAACAGAAAGTAGTAAATAATTGTGAAGTGAAAGAAAGAGGATGAAGGGTCTTCAAAGGTTTTAACAAACAAAGATCTGAAAAGTGTGGCCTGCATTTGTATTTAGCTCCCAGGGAGTCAGCAAACTACAGCCTCTGTCAGAACTGAGACTTTCTCAGGGCAAAAGGGCAGAAGGACAGGGTACTGTGAGCAGTGCAGACTTCGAGCACACTGTCTGCAGACAAACCAGCTTCCAAAATTTCTGGTGACAAATTTCTACATTTCCCACGTTTTTGCCATGGCATCATTGGATGGAGAGGCAGAGCTAATAACTAGCATTGGAAAAACAAAAAGAACCACACTCGGGATGAAGAAGGGGAATGCACACGCGAACTCGCATCCGAGCAGTTTATTGTGTGAGACCGACCGCGTACGTCCTTGGAATAGTACGGCCAACTATGTTTTGCCCTTCATTCAGGATTGTCAGACTGCCTGGAGCATAGGTGTCAACATTTAGCCCACAGTGTAAATACATATTCGGCCCACAAGATCATTCCAAATACCTACTAGAGATAGCCCGCTGGTAGACAGCGCATGCGCAGCTAGGACTACAAATCCCTGAATGCTCTCGTGGTGCGCTGGCAGGACAATACCCCCCCCTCCCTCTGTTGAAAGCTGTTGAATTAATAGGGACCTCAGGTACACGAAGAGATGCCAGCAGGTATCTTTGCATCAGAATGGATCAGACTGTAGAAAACTGAGCTTTAATTCATGTTTTCTTAATGTACTTTTCTTTTTTGCTTCAAGGCATTAAAATAAATTATTATTATTATTATTATTCAGACTCTAACCTTGAAAACTGGCTCAGAGTTTATCTGTTCTTTCTTTCTAGGTGAAACGACTAAAGAAGCTACATTCATTAACGTTTACTTTTCCTTCCCATAGAAAGTACTCCTGGATCAGTGCTTCTTTGTTCTTTTTGTGTCTCTGCTCTGTTCTCTCAAACCCCCAGTCGGTCGTGGCAGATGGCCGCTCACACTGAGCCTGGTTCTGGTTCTGCTGGAGGTTTCTTCCTGTTAAAAGGGAGTTTTTCCTCTCCACTGTCGCTACATGCATGCTCAGTATGAGGGATTGCTGCAAAGTCAACGCCAGTGACTGTCCACTGTCTCTACATGCTCATCCAGGAGGAGTGAATGCTGCAAGTCACTGACTGGATGCAATCTGCTGGGTTTCCTTGGACAGAAAAACTTTTTATCCAATTTGAATAAATAACTGAATCTGACTGCACTGTTCAATGGTTAGGATTAATTGGAATGATATGTACCTGATTTTTATGAAGAACCTTGAGACAACATGTGTTGTGAATTGGCGCTATATAAATAAAACTGAATTGAATTGAAATTGAATTATTATTATTGTTAACCAGTGGAAAGAGGTTATTATTGAAATTTAGCCCAGGAAAATGAGTACGTTGTTTTAATTTTTATTGTGTCTATTATTTTCATATAAAAAGGTTTATCTTATCAGAAGAGAAGGGAAAACTTCCTCAGTTATGGACATTTTTCTCTAAGTATCAAGGCTGCCCCTTGATTTTGTCCATGTTTTTAATTTTGGCATCCCTGGCCAAGAGCATTGCAATAACTTACGTGGATTGCTCCCAGAACCATAGGGATGTCATTGGGTTATACTCTGCATGAGGCCAACATGGCCAGTCAACTGTTGTTTGCAGGCTCAAAGTGATGGACAGGTCGCCATCACTGCCTACACCCGATGAAACATCAAGCTAGGACCTCAACATGGAGGTCTGGTGAACTCTAAAAACCCTCTTAGGCTTATCACCTCTGAAGACCTGCAAACACCTTCCCCGTCCTTGCTATTTTTTACATTGTACCTGGGTTTTGTTCAGTGTGATTAGAATTAGACAACAGAACGTCCTGGTAATGGTTTGGATGTAAAAAATATCCCTTACACAAAAATCCAGTACAGAAACATCCTTTCATTAAAAATGCTGAGGACTGCGACCAAAATCAACCTTATGCATTAAAAAGAGTAAACTGAAGAATAAACAAGAATAAATAACCGCAATATTCTCTTATTCCTTTCATGTACCCCTAAAACTGCAGCCAAACAGCCGTGTTTGCATGACTACACATCAGTGTTGAGTTAAACTGCATCAAATTCAGGCAGATAGGCTCTTTATTAAATGGATTTAGAAAAATCAATGCTCCTGACCCAAAGAAATCAATGAGAGCAAAGATAATGTCATTCTGAAGGTGTGAACAGGTATAACCGGATTTATCTGGCATCTAGGCCTGAATCTGTCAATGAATTCCTCCCAGAAGATGTTACTCATCTAAACAGACAAGCTATTTTCTGATCCTTCCTCTGGTAAAATAGGAAAGCAAGCATCATCCTACCTGCTTTCCATCCAGCGTGTACAGCCTCTTCACTGCACCGGAGTCCAGTTTGATGGCCTCCGTGATGTCCGCCAGCACTTGTTCGAAGGAATGGGCCGTCTTCTTGTTGAGCAGGATTCTTACAGCCTTGCGAGGCTTCACGCCGCTCCGGATCACCGTCACCAGCTTGGGTTTGATGAAGTCTTTGCTCTCCCTGCCCTCCCGACCCTCGGGCCGATCTTTAGAGACAACACTGGTGCTCGTCGGCACTCCGGTTGAAGCCGTTGGGGTGCGGCTAGAGGTCGACGTGCCGGCCCCAGAGCTGGCGCCGGGCTTCCAGCTCAGGACAGAGATCTTGGTGTAGTCGACCTTCCGGTAAGGCTCGTTTGAGGCACAAACGTAGCACTCGCCTGAACAGAAACGGAAAATTGCATTTAGAGCAATACAGAGACAACAAAATTAGAGGGTTTACTGTATAACATGTAGGAAAAACGGATCAGCGGTTATAAGATGACAACTGACAGAATAAATGTAACACGAGCCATGTCGACTTGAAGGAACAAAGTGAAGGTAACAGCAGATTGACTCTTCTGCTCTCTGAACAACCCATCCGTCATCAGGTCACGTTCAATATCCAAGTGGAGACAAAGAAACCAAGAAGGCCCCAATGTTTCATGTGTTAGTGAAGAGCTTAATAATCCAACGGGATGATAATGAAATGTATACCCCAGTATGACTGTTTAGTTTTCACATTAGCTCTTATTTTTTATCATCAGTGCCCAACAGAGCTCATCTTTACCCTCCTAGAAAAGCTCTTGTTTTCTCCGCTTTCAGTCACACAGTTTTAATGTCTATAATGTCTAAAGGTTCAGGATTTAACTACTGAAGCTGTGCATCATGGCAGATTAATAATAGGGTACATTTAACAGCCTGACTACAGCAATTATGTGTGGCAACGTGGACTTTATTTGGTCGGCAAAACAGCAACATTAACCACAGAAACATGAGCGAGTGGCAAGGTGGCAGCCATCATTCGAACAGATATTAAAGCTCTGAATTTTAAGATGTTTTGAACAATGCAAATTATCAATGAAATGAGTCCTGCTCATTAGATGGATGCTCAGTACCGTTACTCTAGGCAACAAATAAGGGATGTTGGCAAAATTTCCAAAAGAGTTACAAGTAAAGCCAGGCATTGCATCTGAAGGAGCTTTAAAATAACTTTTAAATGATGCCAACATCATTTATGAAGGTTAAAAAAACAAGATAGCAATGTTTTCACAACTTAAAGGGGACATATCACGCAAAGTCAAAGTTTTTAGCCCTTGAATATATTTTATTGTGTACTTCGAGTCTGTAGACGTGCAGAAAAGTTGAATTTAGTCTCTCCAGGTGCTGCGTAGATATCTTTATATTCTGTTTGGGTCATATTTTTCAATGCGTTCCGTTTTCTCTATCCTAGAATTGTTACGTCACAATATTAGCTGCGGATCTGCTAAATAAGGTCATGGATTTCTGGCTGACCAATTCGCGTATCCACCATATTTATTTCTTTTTGTAGTCCAAGCTCAAGAATGCCTACGCTACAAGTAGATAAGTCTACACACAATCCATTACAGCGTCCCCCAGCATCAGAACCTCTTCAAAGTGTCTGGTTGAATTTTATTTTTCATGGAAATGTTCCCACATCAGAGGGAAAATTCCTATTTCCCCCACTTCAAGGACGAGTGTCTTCAGTTCCTTCTGTCTATGGAAGCGACGGACACAGCAAAGCGGTGAGCTGCAAATAACGCTACAATGACAACAAACTTTATTTTAGACATGAATTTATTGTGTGTTGAAATGCCATCCTGGTCATTGTTGTGATAGCAATAGCATCGTTCTGCTTATGTTAGCGCTGTGTGCTGCTTTTAGCTCCTTGAGGACAGAACCGTACTGTGTCTTTTCAATATTATTGCATGAATAGTTTTGCATTGTTTTTGCTGTTTTTGTCTTGTTTCTGCACCACTAGATAATTGTATCTCTGTTATCAAACTACAAAAACGGGCGAAAGGGTTAAAGTATATGCAGTTTGTCCCGGCAGGTTTTTACTGAAACCTGGAAATATCTGTGACCCAAATTACAGAAAAATCACTATTGAATTTGAACTTTTATTACAATATTGTCATTATTTAGCTTAGCAAACAATGTCTGGTGAATCTTCTGCCTTTTTAGTTGTATAAATTCAATTGAATACAATTCAAAAATACTTTATTAATCCCAAAGGGAAATTAAATGTTGTTATAGCTCATATTATGAAGGTTTCTTCAAAGAGTCGTTGTAGATGCTGATGGCTGTGGGCAGGAAGGATCTCCTGTAGCGCTCCGTCTTACAGCAGATCTGAAGAAGCCTCTGACTAAAGACACTCTGTTGTTGTAGGACAGTCTCATGAAGAGGATGCTCAGAGTTCTCCATAATGTTCTTCATTTTATGAAGAATCCATCTTTCCACAATGATCTCCAGAGGTTCCAGAGGAGTCCCCAGAACAGAGCCAGCCTTTTTTATCAGCTTGTTGAGCTTTTTTAAGTCCCTGGTTCTGATGCTGCTTCCCCAGGAGATGATGGTAGAAGAGATCACACTTTCCATAACAGACTTATAGAAGATATGCAGCATCTTGCTGCAAACACTAAGCTTTTAGGATCTACGCTTCCTCAAGAAGTACAGTCTGCTCTGTCCCTTCTTGTAGATGGCTTCACAGTTGCATTTCCACTCTAGTCTGTTGTCCAGGTGAACACCGAGGTGTTTATACTTTACCTCCAATTCTTCTCCCATGATGGAAATAGTGTTTGACCTATTCTTGTTTCTCTAAAAATGTTCTCCTTTGTTTTATTCATGTTCAAGAGATGAGATGATTGTTTCCACACCATGCCACAAAGCGGTCCACCACCTTCCTGTACTCAGCTTCTTGTCCATCTCTGATCCACCCCACGACTGCAGAATCATCCGAGTATTTCTGCAGATGACAGGAGTCTGTCTTGTACTGGACGTCTGAGATGTACAGAGTGAAAAGGATTGGTGAGAGTACAGTCTCCTGTGGTGCTCCTGTGCTGCTGACTACCTGGTTAGACTCACAACCCTTCAGTCTCACAAACTGTGGTCTGTTTGTCAGGTAGTCTTTGATCCAGGAGAAATGTCCGGTAACAGAGTAGCAGCGGTCCTTTCATTTGGTTAGAAAGCAACAAAACAGACAATGACTTGCTTTCCTTTTCAAATAAAACCTTAGCTAAATCCTGAAATGAATTTATTTTTTCCTGTTTTTTTGCTAAGCTGGTGCTCGCTTTTAATTATTGAAATAAACATAGAAGCAACCTAAAAGACTATTAGGTTGGTAGAAATATTCTACAGATCTTCAGGTTACTCAAACAATTTTGTTGACACTGAGTGATGTTCTGTGTATGCTGACTTTAAATTATATATCAAATAGAAAGAAGTGCTAAAAAGCACCTCTGTTTGAGTTTCTCATGTTATTTAACTGTTTAAAAGCAGACAGGATGAATTCACAAGGCTGTGATCCACTTAGAAGAAGTTCTGGTTTCACAAATAACCAGGACAGGTCGGTGCTGCTCTCATTATTACACCTGAGACCGTCTTGTTACTTCAAGTCAAAATGGGTCTGTTACGTCTCCAATGAAATGATAAGAAGACCAAAACTGAAAGGGAGAAATAAAAGACCTAGACCAGGGGTGTGCAACCTGCGGCTCCAGGGCCACATGTGGCTCCCTAGGCCCTCCACAGTGGCTCCTAACAACAATGATAAAGAATGCAGGTTCTTGTGCTTTTAACTTTATTTTCACATTTATTCTCTTTTTTAAGGCAGCAGTTTATGTTTTTTCTTTATTCTAAAACCTAAAAGTGGAAATAAAATTAAAGTCCTTTAGTTTGAAATGAATCATTATTTCTACAGTAAGCATTTATATGAGAAATTATAACTTTTTTTCAAAGGGTCATGTAGCTTCTGCAGTTCTAAACAACTTTTCTTTAACAGAGCCGAAGGCAGAAACGGCTGTTTTGGGGTTTAGAAGTTGCTGATCCCTCAACAAAACTACATAGTTACCCATAAATGAAGTTTAACATAACATAACAGGACAACATGGGGAATTAGAAAACTATAACTGTATAAATGCAAGACTAACAGAAACAAACCAACCAAAAAGTAATAAAATCAAGATAAACTAAACAATAATCAACCACAATGACAGACTTGTCTTCTACAAACTAATTGTCCTCCACTTCATGTCTGCGTCTTCCTCTCTGAAATGATTCGCTCACATATTGGCGCCACCAGACGTCAGAAACACACCTTTTCTCCTCAGATAGTCCTCTCTCTCCGTCTCTTCCATGCAATGTTCGGTGACCTTATCTCTGCAGGTGCTGACTTTCACTTTGTTATTCAAACGAGCTGGACAGGCCTGCTCCGGGCTATTATACAAATACCTCAGTGACTAAACACAAAAACACTCTGTGCTAACTCAGCCGGGACACCAGACAGTAGCACAGTCTCGGTTTGATCCTTGTTTTAAACAAAGATTGGATGGAAATCTAAACATTTAAATTCTGCTTTTCTTTCTGCACACTCACCTTTCAAGAAATGATCCCTACTTTTACTTCTTACATCATTGTGATTAATAAGAAAAGCAGCTCTTGGTGTTAAAGCAGCTACATACCAGAGAGCTGAAAATGTTGCATTTTACTACATTTTGCTGCATTAAGTCGACACGTTCTTACAAGAAAACAGGCTGAGGTGGAAATCCTTCAAGCGAGTGCGTTCATGTTTTCCAGAGAGAAGTTGTTAATGACAAGTTTCCCACTTTGGACACCAGATTAAATCCGTCACGCTCTGTTCTGTGCGTTAAGTGCTTCATGGTGAAGCATCTGTCCTTTAGAGCATCTCCGACTGAACGGCTTCCTGCCACTAATGTTCATTAGAGGATCTTAAAACCAGTCTAACATCAATATTGATGATAAACTGCTGATACTCAGCCGCTGCTCAGTTTCTCTCTACATCACTTTAGGCAGGAGCCAACGAGCCAACAGACTGGACATTAGACACACTGCTAAATTACCCAGAAATATTATTTAATGTCTTTAAATCTGTTTAAGCCATTTATCACATTTACAGATTAGTTTCTGTAAATGTGCCTACCTACCAAATCTGTTTCTTATTGAAAAGTGTAAATTGTTGAATGGGGACGATTTTAAACCCAGTTGGACGTCAGAAGTAGTATTTAGTGATCAGGGCTGTGAGAATAGCTGACCTCCCTTGAGAGTTCCTGTATTGATGAGGAAGAACTACTGCCACTCTTGATGTACAGAGAAATAAATAATGCAAGCGTGTTTGCATAACAAATACCGGTGAAGAGAAGAACGACAGTGATGGACAGATCTGTTGTTATCAATCAAGAGACCAGGTGGACAGTTAAACTGGCAACAGTTTTTGGCAGCAAAGGAAAATATGTTTGACACAGTTCATTTTTGCTTAAATATAGATAGAAATATCTTCAGACCGCTTTATCTGTATCTGCTGGGTTTCCTTAGATAGAAAAAGTTTTTATCCAATTTGTATAAATAACTGAATCTGACTGCACTGTTCAATGATTAGGACTAATTGGAATGTATGAACCTGACTTGTGAAGTGCCTTGAAACGACATGTGTTGTGAATTGGCGCTATATAAATAAACTGAATTGAATTGAATTTATAATAATGCAGTAAATAACAGTCCAAGACTTCAGATTATCATTTAAAGAGATTTCAATTTGTGATGCACCAAGAATGTCTTTCAGGGCCGATGCAAATGTCCGATTTTCTTTCAAGGTTGGACGTGTCAAAGAGCATACTGAATGAAGGAGGCTAACAGTTAGCTAGCTCAGTGCTAATGAGGTGTTTTAAAAGGATGTTAGAACCACACAATGCGTGGAAAGCAGATTAAAAGGCAACTCTTATACATAACATTTCTGCCGTTTCTTCAGGCAGACAAAAGAACTCGTAACTTTATTGTTTTTATTGGCTGAATGTCAAACTTTTCAATGAGAGACTGTTTGAAACCTCTGAGGAGTAAACGTTATCTTCTACCAGGGGCTCTTCCTTCTGCTGTCAGCTGGAGACCACTGAAGTGGTTTCTCTGGTTATGAACCAGTACGCTGGACATGTTGCTTCTAGCATCAACAACACGTGTTGCACCATGTTTGCACAATACAGTAATTTTATGCACCACTGTCTAACTGCCTTCACCAAACATAGTTTATATTGGTGCATGCATTAAACCGAGTGAAACCCAGATGTCCTGGATCAACAGAACCAAACCGAATGGAAGAGTTTTCTCCTTCAGCAACTAATAAAGGTGCACTTAAACTCAAAGATATTTGAGAAAAGAGCCCTAGTGGCGAACAGTGGCACTGCACTGTCAAACACTTCATATGTGGCTTCCTCTTTTAGATGCAACAATCAAAACCAGGTCTGCAGCGGCTGATATTAATCAGACATACCGGTTATGATACATAAAAACATTTCCAATAACAGTTATTTGAACACATTTTAGAGATGTGGGAGGAAAAGTATTCATCTTTATTTTCTTGTTAAGGCTAAGAACTTATGTGCAAAACGAATCAAATGCAAAAACACACAGTATCAAAATATCAACATCTGGGCTTTTCATATTTTAAGTGCAACGCATTTAAATTCTGTATACTAAAAATAAATGTGGATGGACTCTCACTCCCTTTGATGCCAACACCTGATGTAGATGACAGTGGTTGCAACAGCTCATAGATAGTGATGAAGTCTTTGTGGTGACGATACATTTTCCTCAGCCATAGTATGAATATTATAAGACCTAATTCTCAACCAAAGGAGTAGTTAGTCTTACCTTCCACCAGCTCGTCCATACTGGTAATCTTCTTGCTGCCATCTATGGTGTAGATTGCACGAACTCCTTGCGGCAGATGAAGGTTGTCCGCCAATGATCGGGTAAGTTCCATCAGCAGAGCATCAAACGACCGGAACCTGTCACTAGAAACGGCATACACCAGGCCCTTAAAGTACCGGTCCCCGTTGCGATAGAACCTAACCTTCTTGGCTCGCTTCTCTGAGGTGAGGGCCTGCAGGGTGCGGGTCCTGTAGTAGCTACAGTTGGCGCTATGGGCAGGACTGGGAACCAGGCTGCTGCCCCTGGAACTGGGGCCAGACCCCCCACCGCTGCCAGTGGAGTCATCTCTCTTAGGTCGGGCAGAGCGTCCCCTGCGAACCTTGTTTCGTTCGTCGAAATGCTCCAACTCAAGGGTCTTACTGAGAGACATGGTGAAATAGGTTCACTCAAAGTTCATCCAGTTTTTTGATTCATATTCCAATAGCAGAAACTAGTTAATTCTTTGTAATGTAGTCCAAACACCTGTTTAACGTCGTGCTAAAGGGTTTTGAAGTTCCTCATGATTTTCCCGTTCAAAGCAGTCACTTGAGGTCCTCAAATGATATCAGGGAAAACAAAATCCAGTTGTAATCAAGTGTCTAATTCTGGTCCAATCTCAATAAAAGTGTGACAAATGTGGTTCAGGAATATGTCTTTGCATCAGGGCACAGTGTAAATCCAGTGGTCCTCTATCAAAGTGGCACGGTTAGACCTTAAAATAGCCCTTTTCTCCACTTCAATAAACTAAGAAGTAAGATAGTGTTGGTGAGCCAGTCTAGAACCTTAATGACCCGTCAGAATAGAGTTCTAGATGAATACTAAGAAAGCCTGCCAAGCTTTCCAGACCTCCTACCGTCAATCTTCTGCTTCATGATTTAGTCACGTCTCTCAGGCTACACTGCAGTCTCAGTGACCCCACCATAACCTCAGTTGTCTGGCTTTCGAAGGCAGTACGTCGCTGAACAGACCAAGCAAAAGTAGCCCTGCTTTAAACCCAAATCAATAAACCATTATCCCTGTGATCCAGTCCATTTTGGGGCTTTTTCTCTCAGGCCAGTTTAATCCTCTAGAGTCCTCAGTGTCCTGTCCATTCCTGAAAACAAAAAAAAAGATGACAATCACATGGTTTGTACTGACAAGACCCCCCAACGGGAACAGTAAGTCTTCCATCATGCAGGAAGGGAGCTGGCTATTTACTGAAATCAGTCTCTGAAGGATGCTGAGCTGACAGATTTGCATTTAATTAATTGCACACTACAATATTAATCTGTTCATTGGTTGTTTTTTTTTGTTGTTTTTTTTATAAGAGTAATCATGTGAAATAGGTTGGTTTATATATTAGACACGTTTTGGAAGGACATTCTGCAGAGCCTGTAAGGAAATCTATTTAAATTAAGAGTTTTTGAATAAGAAGAAATGCTGACATGATTATTAAACCTGAGTACAGTTTGTCTCTCTCTCTTCATCTCATTGACTTTATCCATCAATCCGCCCTGCTGCTGCTAAGCTCTGCTGACATCCCCTTCACACTGACAGACAGACAGAGCAAGGTACCTACCAATAATGCCGTGAAACCGGTTTGTTGCTAAGGAGGCTTTCTCCTCCTCCTCCCCCCTCACCGCCGCCGCGTTCCGGACTGTTCCAGCGGATCCAGTTCGGGTTCACCGCTACGACCGAGCCTAACCGCACCAGGCCTGTGCTTTAACCCAGGTTGCACGGATGCAGCGGCGGCTGGTTCCACCTGCGGAGGAGCGGGATGCGCGGTGAGAGGCGGCGGGGCGCAGCATGGCCGCTGCAGCAGAGAGGAGACACCGGCTGGATCCACCCCGCCCTCGCCGTCCTCTCCGCGGCTGAACGTGAACAAACGTCCCTCCTCCCTCTCTCTCCGCTTCATTGTCTGCCTCTCTCTACCGTCTCTCGCCTTTCTCTCCTTTTGTCTGGTCCTTTTTTCAATTAATAATCAGTTTAATCACTTGAAATATATTTGAAAACACGCAATCCTTTAACAATGTAAAGTATCTTAATATATATGTATATATATATTTTTTTTTTTTTTACCAAACTGACTGAATAAACCTATAGCTGACTTTAACCAATTATTTGTGTCACATTAAAAATAAAAGGCACTCTTATATGTATTTTAATTTGTCTAAAAAAAAATAACCCCATTCTTATAAATGTTAGAGTTGAATAATCAGGAGACAAAAGGAGACAGAACATGGTAGACGTTTAGTATCATAGCGCCCCCTGCTGGTCCTAACTGGTCAGAGCCCTGATGAAGCGCTTTACTGCTTCCTTTAAACCTGGATTCAGTTTAATTACCTTGAATCATAAAGCCAGTTATTATTCAAAGTGGGCTAAAAGCTAACTGTTATAGTTAGTAATGTATTAAGGTAGTAGAGTATGAAAGAACATTACAGTTTGCTCAAAGAAATAAGCCTTAACATAGCCAGATAAACTATTTCATTTAGCAAAATGAAATAGCAAAAACGTTGGTTAAAAAAATAAGAAGCTTTTAACGCAGATACTTCTTTTAGATTCTGGTTGTATTTTTAGCACCTTACATCTTCCTGGCCTTGATTTCTTTAACTGCAATTTACAATATCTCAACCTTTTGGAAGCATCCAACATGGTTCACTATGTCATACAAATTTAATCTGAAAGTGCAGCAAAGTATGAGATCCCGCTGGTTATCACTAAATATAAAGAAACAGAAATATAGGCAACAACAGCAGAGAGCTATAGATAATTATGTTGTATAAAAGGGTTAAATACTGGATGAAACTGTGGCAGCAGGTATGAACACTTTTGTTGCTGTTCGGATGTCAGGAGCGAATCAATTATTTGCTGTCATGAGTTGCTACTACAGTTAAAATGGTAGCTATAGTTATTATAATAAGAAAGTACACCCTCTGTCAGCTCTAGCGTTTTAACATATAAATAACTTGATCTTTAGGAGGTTCAAAAATTAAAAACTTGATTCCTTCATGTCATATTAATAAATAAATGCAAAAATAAAGTGGAAAGCATTCTTTATATTATCTTAATTTTTGCATATTCATAAATCCCTAAAGCACTTATTTATATTTTATATTCATCCGTTTTGTACAGACCACACCAGCTACACCCAGTCTTTTTGTCTGATAATACTGTATCTGGATCACAGCTGCTTGCTTCTTTTGTCTGATATGTGTTTTTTCTGGGATTTCTTTCTTTGTGTGTGTGTGTGTGGGTGGGGGGGTCCTGGATGGAGGCCGAGGCCCCACCCTAATCAAAGGGTTGGGGGGTGACAGCTGGGACCCGAGGCAGACAGAAAGAACACACCCTTCACTGTCAGCCACTGAAGCGTTCATGACAAGGCGGACAAACAATGATGTAGGAGAACACAACCTTATCATTTAAATATCAGGTACCAGATTTACAGATGGTTAAACGACGGATCTGTCTTCAGACTGGTTCTAACTGGTATGATTGCAAGCTGAATAAAGAGTAGTTGAACACATCAAGGTTAGAAACAGACGAGAAGAAAGTCAGACTTTAAATTTCAGTTTAAATGATCTGTATTGCCTTACAGCATTGTTGTAAAAGCGGCCCGTTGTCACATCTTTCTAGAGGACTAACGTCCCGAAATAAAGAAGCTTTAATGGTTTTTAAGCATGGCTCTTTAAAAACAGTGAAAGTGTCTCATGGTTTATGTCTGACAAGCCTGGAAAACAGTCAGCTCCTTTTAAAAATAATTTCACTATAATTACAGACATTCTTGTTTTAACAAAAAAATGTTTCTGTAAACAGAAATGTTTATCTTATATTTTAAATTAATATTCTTTCCTGTCTTAAAATCTATTGAGCACAAATTATTTTTATAATAGAAATTTACTTCTTGCTTAAAACACAAACAAAACAATTTAAAAACAGAAAGGTTCTGGGTCAGTGTTGCTCCTTCAACTATTTCTACCCCCTTCTTGAACCCAGACACTGTTATTCTCTGATTTCCTGGAGGCAACACCGATCATACCCATGCACCTAATCAATGCCTCTTAGTTTATGTCTCCTGGCTGTTCTTTTGAAGAATAGTTCAATTCAACAGCATTATATTTTCTGAAGGTTTTATATGATGCTTTAAAGGTGATTATATTCTGGTTGGACCAGCTGACTCCTGTGACACATTATGACTCTGATGAAACCAACATATACTATATAGCCAAAAGTATTTATCTGTCTACTTTTACATGTACATGAACTTTGATGGCATCCTATTCTTCATCTTTTAGGTTCAATTCGTTGACGGACCCACTGTTGCCAGCAACTATTCTGTAGACATCTCCCACAACGTTAAGGAGTGTGTTCATAGTTAGAAGAGAAAACCAGAAGTGCAGCCTTCACGCTAATTCATCCCAAAGGTGTTGAAGAAGGTTGAGGTCAAGACTCTGTGCAGGCCAGTCAAGTTTCTCCTCGCCTCTGTTCTGATGAAGCTCCAAAAAGAAATGACCAAAACAGCATAATTATAAAATGGTGAACCTGCAAAATAACCAGATCAGAAACGCTACTAAAGAAACATGGATAAGAATGTGTGACAATAAAACTCACGTTTTATTTGTTTTTCTTCATTATTTATTCTCAAAACTGTAAAACATAAGTTGATCAATTGTAAGAACACCAAGCACCAAAAACGGTTTTAAAGGAACAGCTTGAGTTTTTGGGAAAACCTTTTCTTCTCAGACAAACATCTCTTTTCATCTGCAAGATTACAATAACAGACTATTTTTATATATAAAATAAAGACTGACAACTGAGACAACAATTACCTACAAAATAGCACCTTCGAGACTCCAAAAAGTTGTTCTTGATACCTCAAACAACAGTCAAAGTTAAAAATGAGCTTAGTGTATGGTAAGAAAAGGTCAAACTGTTCCTTATTTACTTCAAGGAGACAACACTTAGTAACATTAAGCACCACAGAATAACATTCACTGTACTTGAACAAATGTAGCACCAAATATGTTTCATTTCACACAATAAAACCAGCTGTTTCTTTAAGAAAAATGTAAAAATGATACTGAAATCTAAGATAGCATGCAGTAGATGTTATGAGAAGATCAGTCTTACTGTAAATTGATTATTATGTCCTGAAAAAGACACACATGCATACCAATCGCAATTTAATAAATTGTCCTGCTCTTTAAACCAATAAAACACATAATAACACTATCACATCATGTGACATCGTTTTCATTTGAATTGATTTTAAAAACCTGCATAGAAAAATTATAATCATGATCCCTCAAACTTTCCCCTGCTGCCATGAAGTTGGGCTGCATGTTTAATATGAGAACTGCACTGAGAGAAGCTGCCTGGACTTTTTCAGGGTTGTGAAATGTTGCAATTCATTTGTTGTAGGTAATGTTTTTCTGTTTGTTTTGTCCCAGTTTTAATATTTGATCTGCTTACTTCAATGAAATCCAACCAAAACAAAATTAATATAAAACAGAAATCACCACAGAACCAACCAGATTAATCAATCACCAAAGTTCTTCTAAAAATGTAAAACCACTAAAATAAACACCCCTGACAATGAAAATACTCTCAAAAATGAAAAAGAATGAAGCACCAACTTAAGGTCTTAGAAGAAATGCCAACATTTGTATGTAATGTGGCACATGTGCAGATCTGTGTAAGATATGTTTGCATGAGGTTGAGAGGTTTTCTGCATTTTCCAACATGCTGGGAGTACATCCCCTGTTCAACTGTGGGCTGGCAAGCCCGTTAAATATGTCAATTAGTAACTCTCTGCCTCTGCTGACCTTAACTCATCGTTCTGAATTACTGAGATGCTGCAGGAACTGCCTGTAGCACTAACATACCAATAATACCACCACTTGAACAGGCCATCAGGTGCCTGTTCAAGAAGCTTAAAGCACCTTGCAAATTAAATAATTCACATAGTCAACCCAGGGCTTCATGAGAACCAAATTACATCTAAATCTATTGGCACGGCAATACTTTACAAACTGAAAAACCAAATACTCACAGCAAACCAGAACTTTTACCCATCCTCTCAGATAAAACGTACCCCAATTACCAACACTGTTCAATAGACCACTGAACATCTAAAAAAACACACACACACACACACACAAGACAGCACACAAGATCCTAAAATTCAGAAAAAAATGGACTCCCCTGAGGTCCACAAATATTATGTTCACTGTTATGAAAAAATCAGTCAAACCTCATGGTCAGTAGGTTTGATCCAGTTCCTCTAAGCTCACTGGCTGAGGACATGATTCATAATACTCACTAAACATTGTAAGCCATATTAACTACGTGATACCTAAAATGCATTTTCTCTTCTTTTTTTGCAGGAGAACGAACGTTATGACTGTAGCTACGGTTCCATGAATCCCAGAAGACCGTCAGAGTGTTTGGTCCCTTTAAACTTCATGAGAAGTTTAAAAGGGACCGAGCTTCTGGTGTCATGTGACTATATAGACTTGGTCTGGGTGACCTGGGTCACCTGTAGGTCACGGGTGACTTTATTGTCCTTAGTACTCAAGCTGCGAGTGTGCAGAGTGTGCACGAATGATCATTCAGTGCTTGAATCTTCGCCTCTGGTGGTCAGTAGGGGTGAAATAGAACAAAAGATTTAAAAATGTTATTTTTATTGCAAAATAAGGAATGCGATTCCTAAAAGATAAATTGGACACAGATTTAACTGCCTGGCAAAATAACAGCAAACATTTCTGTTCAGCTAGTATGAAACTTTTTTGTGCGTTTGTGATTTTGCGATGTTCTCTTTATAATTTTGGAACCCAGTCGGAGACGCTGTGTCCTGCACCGAGCTAAAACGGCGTTGCTAAGCAACATAATGCATTTCAGGAAAGATTTCAGTATACCATTCACTGCTACGGTGGCTTGTTAAGTCCAAAGAGACTTATGATTTCTGTAGATGGGTTGCATCGAGGCTGATTTGTATTCACACCAGAAGCAACCACAACCGGGGTTAATTTTGGAAAGATCACCTCAAAAGGTGGGTCTTGGTCGGGTTGTTTGGTCTGGACCAGGGTTCAGTGCATTCACACCTGCGCAAAAGCTCCGACAAGGGGGGTGAACCAACTCCGGTCCGTTTAAAGCAGACCAAAAGTGGCAGGTGTGAATACATCCTAAGTCATCAACACCTATTAGTCTGGAAAAGGTTACAAAGCCATTTCTACGGCTTTAGGCCTCTAGAGAAACACACTGAGAACCATTTTCCACAAATGACAAAAAGATAAAACAGTGGAGAACCTTCTCAGGATTGGCTGACCTACCAGACTTACCTAACGCATCAAGAACTCATCCAGGTGGTCACAAAACATCTAAAGCACTGCAGGCCCCCCTTGTCTCAGTTAAGGTCAGAGTTCATGATTTTACATTAAGGAAGAGACTGGGCAAAAACTGCATCCATTGCAGAGTTCAAAGGCCAGAACTACAGCTGACCAAAAAGTTAAAAACTACTCTTGGGTCAACATTTTCCCAAAATGCATCATGGTGATCTTCAAGAAAATGTTCATTTGACTGGTGAGCCAAAGTAGAACTATTTGTTGGATGTTGTGCTTCCCGTTACATCTGGTGTAAAACTAAGTTTCAGAAAAGAACAGACAGACATGGTGGTTTTAATATGATGGTTTGGTAGACAGCATTTTTTTAGATGGCATTTGTGGCTTTTAGTTTTGTAATTTTTTTAAAGTAGGCAGACAGGAAATGGGGCCTACCTATACTCGTTGCGAGCTCCTGTCGCCACGCTATGAGTAGCCAGATTCATTACTTTAGATTTAGATGACAAAATACAGCAGATGACTGGGGGTTAAATTCCACCACAGGATAAAGGGGTTCATTAAAAGCCACTGTGTAAGTATGAAGATGGATCTGACTGTCGGACAAAACTCTGTAGAAAGACAGAGTACCAGCAGGCCAGTCAAGATACAACCCCAACCGACTGGTGCGCCATCCAAGGGAAGACACGTCTACTTTTTTGTTGTGGTGTAAAACAGAAAAACCATCATTGGAACAAACCAAACACCATGAATCCTTATTGTGCCCCATCCTGAAATCACCCATCTTCTCTTTCATCAGGGCCTCCTTATGTGTGACTCCAATGCTTAAGGATCCAGACACCTCCACCTCCCAGTAGTGGCGCCCTGTCAGGCCCTGATCACATAGCACCTGCTGGTGGTGATCAGACTCTTCTGTGGGATAAAGATGAGGTGGATCATCCCCCACCCAGGTCACCTTTCTGTTTCCTTCAGACAGAACCAGGTTCTGGTGTGCTCCATCAGGAGTGAAAGTGAGTTCACAAGCATCTAAAGAAAACAATAAATGCTATTTAAACACAAACCTTTAAGGATAACCATCATTAGATGTTTATTTTGTTATCATCAGAGAATATATTTATGTACATATGTGACGTACATTTCCTGAAGCCAGCCTTCAATCTGTGAGTCCCACCGTAGTCAAGGCTGTAGAAACAATTTTTTATTTATTATTAAATTTTTTTAGTTTAGAATTATTATGACAGTTTATATAATTACGTGAGCTTGCTGAGCTTGTATTGTGGATCCTCCTTCAGCTCAGAGAGCAGAGAGTCTCCTGGATGGTTGTAGCTCAGGTCCAGCTCAATCAGGTGGGACGGGTTGGACTGAAGAGCCAAGACCAGATAATCACAGCCTTTCTCTGTGACCAAACAACCAGATAACCTAAGAAAACAGTGTACAAAGATGGAAATATTGTATTGTTAAAAGGAATAGAAACAGGTCCATCATTTCTATAATGCTTTGTTGACGAGGTTCTCCTTATTTTACAAAGTGCACTTACTGAAAAAAGAACAACTACATAGAATGGTAGAAACATAATAAAACTGGATCTCTTGAAAGACCATAAGTCTGCATTGGAAAGATTACAATATCTGGTCAAATGGATGATGAAGTTAGCAGTACAACCTCACTGTTGATTCAGTGAAAGTTCCGTGTTGCTATCCCTTTGGCCAGGAACCAGTGGTAATTTGGTGTCTTTTATTTTGTCCTCAGTCCAATCGTCCAACCAGATTCATTTAGGCCCAATCTTGCATCAGACCTCAAGAAGCTTTGGTAATGTTATATAAATCATTTACAAGGCATCATCTGTGCCTGCTGACTTTCATCCAGTGTTTTGACTGATTGTCGGACTCTCAGGTTCTTTTCTGATACTTGGTATTACACCACTGAATCAATCTGGGGTCTGTTTTAGGTGTGGCAGCCCCATACAAATCTATTAGATTTCCTACCTGTCGGGGTCTGGGAGACTGTATCCCTCTTGTTTGCCTGCTGCTTAACCTGCTTCACTAAACGTGGTGACAGAGCATGGTGACTGGAGGTGTGATAGGTGTTTCCCATCAAACCTCATCATCTGAGAAGTATCAGAGGAGTCTGCTGTCAGTACTTCGGCGCCTGAGTGTTAACCACAAGTGGTGACTCCTGTGTCCTGGATTCCCTTCCAGTTCGCTACCTGGTTTCCAGCCGACTTCAAGTATTCCAGAAAACCTCTTCAGACAAACTCCAGCTGGCAGCATTCTGGCTCCTCTCCTAAGAAACCCTGCAACGTACCCTGCTCACCCTCCAACGTGCTCGCCATCTCCAAGTACCCACACCAGTGACATACTCACCTATCTCCTGAATATCACTTACCTCACGTAAGCGGTTGTCATCTCGGCTCCAGTCCCTCATCGGCGGGCAGTACTCTTATGCCACGCCCTTCTCCTCCCCCGGCGGTTCATCAACCTTCCACCTTCGAGGTACTCCTGGTCCCAGATTCCTGTGAACATCATCTTAGTGGTACAGTGAACCTTCTCCTGTCCTCTGATTGTGTTCTGCATGTGGGTCAAATCAGTACCGAAAACCCATGACAATATCCATCATTGGTCTACATGCTAATCAAATTATTTACAAGTCAAACCATTGCTTCTGGGCACCTAATTTTTTGTTCGTGAGGAATCTTTCTTCCCCGCCTGGCGGTTCATCAACCTTCCACCTTAGAGGTGGTCATGGTGCCGGATTCCTGTAAACATAACTCACTGGTACAATAAACCTGTTAAACCTTCTCCTGTCCTCTGATTGTGTTCTGCATGTGGGTCAAATACCCACATGGGGTCAGTACCTAAAACCCATGACAGAACACTCAGGCCAATCGGACCCAGCAGACTCAATTAGGAGACCCATTTCAGATTATGGACACCAGATCCAATCTCATGATTCAACCCTACGTACTCTGATGGAACATCAACAAAATACAAACCAACAGCTGGAACAAATGGCTTCGCTACTGCAACAGGCTCTCAGGATTCAACCATCCTCTACCCCAGATGGTGCTGCAGGTCCCACGTTCTCTCAGCAGCTCTCTCACTCCTGTGACATCACTTTCTTTAACCCTGATAAATTTTCGGGTGAGGTGGGTAGTTGTGGAGGATTCCTCCTTCAATGTTCACTTGTTTTTAAGCGCTAACCCCAATCATTCCCTCATGATGACGTTAAGATCTTGTTTATTCTGGGCTTGTTGACGGGAAAAGCTCTAAGATAGGCAGAAGCCCACTTCACTGACTATAACCAATTTGGTCTGCCATCTGTGGACACTTAAGCAAAGAAACCGGTCAGTGTCTGAGTTTTCTATTGAGATCCCCACCTTAGCAGCCGCATCAGGTTGGGACACCTGTGCTCTGAAATAGGCATTTCTTCAGTCCTTAGAAGAGTCTTTAAAGGATGAATTAGCCCTCGTGGATGAACCTAAGACGCTTGACGAGTTAATTTAGCTATCAGAATAGACACCAGGATAGAGAGAAAAATGTCCAAAGCTGAGAGACCTGTTGTGAAACCACAATTACCTCCCAGTAATCAGTATAGATCACTCTCAAACTCATTTTCCGAACCACAGCCAATGTAAATTGGGAGAACTCGTCTAACTTCCCAAGGAGCGAAAACATCAGAGAGCTTCCAACCTGTGCATTTATTGTGGTTCTCCCGACCATTACATCGCCTCATGTCCAGTACAGCCAAAAGAAAGGGTTGTAAGGGGAGAGCTGACGGACCATCCTCTCAACTCCAAATCCCCTCATTTCTCCCTGCCAGCTGCCATAATATATAATAATGAAAGCCTCAGTCTCTCAGCTCTAATCGACTCAGATTGTGCCCCTTCCTACACCTCTGCTCGTTTCAGCCATTGACAGAAGGGGCCTGCAAAGAATCACCCATCAAACCAAACCCCTTGAACTAATCATATCAGGTAACCAGAGAACACATTTCCTTTATCATTTTTCCTATTTCTCAGTCACCTATTGTATTAGGGTTTCACTGGTTGCAACAGCACAATCCACACATAAACTAGTCCAAGCTCTGTATTGATTCCTGGTACACCAACTGTCTCTCTTTCTGCTTACAGTCTGCCATTCCCTCCAGTTCAAAACTACCATCTGCAACCTAAGTTGATCCCGTCGACCTTTCATTATTTCCAGAAGAATATCATGACTTGAAACAGGTTTTCAGCAAAATCTCTTATTACCTCCACACTGACCATATCACTGTGCATTAGACCTCCTTCCTGGAGCCCCACTACCAACCAGCAGATTGTTTAATATATCTCGTTCAGAACGTGAAACCATGGAGAACTATATAAATTATTCTTTGGCTGCTGGTATCATTCGCCACTCATACACACCTCTGGGGGCAGGCTTCTTTTTTGCAGGCAAGAAAGATGGCTCACTCCGCCCCTGTATTTACTACAGGGGTTTTAACCAAATCAGTGTTAAGAACAAATATCCTTTACCCCTCATCTCGTCAGCTTTCAGACCAGTTCATGACTCAATCATATTCACAAAGTTGGACATCTGTAACGCATATCATCTGGTCAGAATCTGCCAGGGGGATGAGTGGAAAACCGCCTTTAAGACACCCACGGGACATATCGAATATTTAGTAATGCCTTTTGGCCTCTGCAATGGCTCCAGCAGTGTTTCAAGCCCTAGTTAACGACGTCCTCCGAGACTTCCTCAATATTTTTGTTTTTGAATATCTAGATGACATACTAATTTACTCCAAAACATCTCTGAACACCATCCGTTTGGTCCTCCAGCGTCTTCTGGAAAACAGGCTTTTCGTCAAAGCTGAAAAATGCGAATTCCACAAGCCATCTGTAACCTTTTTAGGGTTTGTCCTTGAGGGTGGGCAGGTGGCTTGAATCCAGACAAGGTCAAAGCAGTCCAAGATTAGCCTGTTCCAGGCTCCAGAAAACAGCTATAACGTTTCCTGGGTTTTGCAAACTTCTACTGCAGATTCATCCATAACTACAACCAAATATACATAACTGTACTCACTTCCACCAAGACCACATTCTACTGGACAAAAGAAGCCAACTCCGCCTTCCTTGCCCTAAAAGAAAAGTTATCTCAAGCCCCCATCCTCATTCACCCAGATCCATCTAAACAGTTCATACTCGAAGTTGATGCCTCCGACACTGGAGTAGGTGCAGTGTTGTCCCAACAGTCGGGCTCAGATGGAAAGCTTCATCCATGTGCCTTTTTCTCCCGAAGATTAACCATCACTGAAAGAAACTATGATGTAGCGGATTGAGAACTTCTGGCTATTAAGCTGGCCCTTGAGGAGTGGCGCCATTGGCTAGAACATCCTGTGCTGGTTTGGATCAATCACAAAAACCTCTCTTACCTCCAATCTGCTAAACCTTTAAACTCTCGTCAGTCCCGTTGGTCTCTGTTCTTTTCCCGGTTTAATCTTTCCATTTCCTTTTGCCGTGGCTCTAAAAACATTAATCCGGATGCCCGGACACGACAGTTTTGTCCGTTGATTCCGACAAGGAACCAGCCACCATTTTACCTCCCAGCTGTGTCATTGGCTCCCTCACTTTGGAGATTGAAGATCTTGTACTCAAAGCTCAACAGAATGAACCAGACCGAGACTGGTTTCCCACTGCCAAGTTTTCTGCCCATCCAGGTTATAGCCGCACCATTGCCCTCCAGGCATTATTGGTGGCCATCCCTTCACAAAGATGTCAAGGAATATGTGCTTGCATGTTCCATCTGTGCTCGCAACAAATACACCCACAAACCACCAGCTGGTCTACTGCAACCCCTTACAATACCAAAATGACCTCGTTCACATATAACTCTGGACTTTGTCAATGGAGTTCCCCCATCACAAGGGATGACCACCATTCTCACTATCATTTCTAAAGCCTGCCATCTTGCCTCTCTCAGAAAACTGCCATCTGCATTTCAGACTGCTCAATTACTGGTTAAACATGTGTTCAGGCTCCATGGAATTCCCCAAGACATCCTGTCAGATCACGGGCCCCAATTCATCTCTCAGGTTTGGAAACAGTTTTGTTCAGCACTCAACACAAAAAATTCTCTCACATCTGGTTTTCATCCACAGTCAAATGGCCAAACAGAATGAATGAACCAGGAACTGGAAGCTACCTCAATTGTCTCACATCCACCCATCCATCTGACTGGAATAAGTTTCTACCCTGGGTAGAGTATGCTCACAATTCACACACCTCAGCAGCAACAGGTCTGTCCCCCTTTGAATGTTCTCTGGGTAATCAACCACCACTTTTCCCTTCAGACGAGAAAGACATCTCAGTCACTTCTGTCTACCATCACATCTGCCGTTGTAAGCACATCTGACACATCACAATCAGAGCACTTCATTGCACTGTTGAACAAAACCAAAAATATCCTGACAGGAAAGCAGATCAGTTCCTCAGTACTCCCCAGGTCAAAAGGTTTGGCTGTTCTCCCATGACATTCTGTTTAAGTCCATGTCCACGGCCCCACAATTCATTGGACCCTATGAAATCCAATTACTCATAGGCCCCAATGCAGTCCGTCTCCATCTGCCACCCAACCTCCGCATCCTTCCAACCTTCCATTTCTCACATATTAAACCTGTCCATACCAGCACATTGTGCCCTCCAGTAGAACCCCCTCCACCTGCCCGGGACCTCGAGGGGCACTCTGTCTACTCGATCCAATGGATCATTGACTCCCGTCGTCGGCGGGGTCATGGTTGGCAGTACCTCGTCGACTGGGAGGGCTACGGTCCTGAATACCGATCTTGGGTGCCCAGCTCTTTCATCTGTGATCCTGCTTTAATTTCTGAGTATCAGTCTTCTTTCTCATCCACTTCGTCTGGGTTGCCAAGTGGTGGCTGTTGAGGAGGGGATGATGTCGGAGTCTGGGAGACTCTGTCTCCTTTTTGTTTGCCTGCTGCTTAACCTGCTTCACTCCAGGTGGTGACAGAGCATGGTGACTGGAGGTGCGACAGGTGTTTCCCATCAAGCCTCATCATCTGAGAAGTATCAGAGGAGTCTGCTGTCAGTACTTTGGCGCCTGAGTGTTAACCACAAGTGGTGACTCCTGTGTCCTGGATATCCTTCCAGTTCACTACCTGGTTTCCAGCCGACTTCAAGTATTCCAGAAAACCTCTTCAGACAAACTCCAGCTGGCAGCATTCTGGCTCCTCTCCTAAGAAACCCTGCAACGTACCCTGCTCACCATCCAACGTGCTCGCCATCTCCAAGTACCCACACCAGTGACATACTCACTTATCTCCTGAATATCACTTGCCTTACGTAAGCGGTTGTCATCTCGGCTCCAGTCCATCATCTGCGGGCAGTACTCTTTACTCCCAGATGCCACGCCCTTCTTCCCCCCCTCGCGGTTCATCAACCTTCCACCTTTGAGGTACTCCTGGTCCCAGATTCCTGTCAACATTATCTTAGTGGTACAGTAAACCTTCTCCTGTCCTCTGATTGTGTTCTGCATGTGGGTCAAATCAGTACCAAAAACCCATGACAATATCCATCATTGGTCTACATGCTAACCAAATTATTTACAAGTCAAACCATTGCTTTTGGGCACCTAATTATTTGTTCGTGAGGGATTTTTCAGATCTAGATACTGGCTGAAGTAGAACGCTAATGGTACCTTATATTTTGTTACCTTAGTATCTCCAGTTTGCAAGAGGTACTTGAGAGTCCATCACAAAGCACCTCCACTCCTGAATCTTTCAGGTCATTGTTGCTCAAATCGAGATCCCTCAGAGCTGAGTAGGAAAACTTAAGGGCAAAGGCCAGATTCTCCATCCAGTGCGCCATAACTTTGCAATTTACAAGCCTGAGGAAAGATGTTACAAGATAATAAGGATTTATTACTTTAAAACTTTACAAATTCCTGTTTTGTCAAAGATATTAGTTCTTTTATCTTTGTTTAAGCATATTTGTTCCTCTGTGATTGTTTCTGGGATTATTCCATATTTAGTTTATATTTAAGCAAAACTGATTTTAATGCTGAACATCACTGCTAAAGTCTTAAGGTATTTCTCAACATTACTTAAGCAGAAAGAAAATATGTTCTTCATTTTGAAGGACTGCTTCTTCTCCCAATGCAGTTCAGTCTCCAAGCATTTTAGCAAGTATTTACTCCTTGCCTTGAAGGAAACATAATATAAACAGAAATTGTCAAAATAATTTTTTAACTTTAAGTATGACAGCAGGTGCACCTTAACTTTTAAAATAGAACCTGCAAGTTAACAACATTCTCTATGCCAGTGTTTCTAAATCCTGGTCCTCAGAGCCCACTCTCCTGCATGTTTTAGGTTGTTTCCCTTCTGCTTCACACCTGACTTAAAACAATGGTTTATTTACAGGCTTCAGAAACAGTTAATAGCATAATGAGGAAGTGATGCAATCATTTCAATCAGGTGTGTTGGTTTAGCGATGGATCTAAAACATGAAGGACTGTGGGTCCTGAGGACCAGTGTTGACAAACATTGCTTGATGTCCTACAAAACCAAGATTTGGCAGACTGACATTACATAAATTTTTTTAAATAATACGACTGAAAGCGATGGTCAAAAGATAGGCTTACACAGCTTTTTTGCTGCTCCTCAAAGCTGGTATCAACCTCCTCCTGCCATCATCTGATGTATTGTAGCTCCTAAGATCCAGTAAATCCAGATCATTCTTGGACACCTGCAGCATGTAGGCCAAAGCAGAGCAGTGCAAAGGAGCCAGTTCCATCTTTGAATGGTCGGACAGTTTGAGATATTCCTGAATCTCATCTTTGACTTTGTGATCTCTCATTTCAATCATGGTCTGGAAGATGTTGATGCAGCTGTCCGGAGACAGGGTTTTTCTTCTAATAGATCTCAGGTAAGTTAAGATTTTCTTGTCTGTGTCATCCCATTGGTCAAGTGGAGTCAACAGACCCTGAAGGTATCTCTGGTTGTGTTCAACCATCAGGCCAAGAAGGAATCGCAAGAAAAACTCTAAGTGACCGTTCTTCTCCAGCACTTTGTCAACTGTCATCTTTAAAAGATCAAGTAAACCAAGGTTTTTGTCCTTCAAAGAGAGAAAATTCCCGAGCTCGCTGGTTTTGTTGGTTTTTAAACATTCATAGACATGCAGAGCTGCGAAGAACTCTTGAAGAGTCAGATGCACAAAGAAGAACATTTTTTTCTGGAAGAAGACTTCCTCTTCCTGGAGAACAGTGTTACATAAACCGGAGTATATTGATGCTTCTGCAATATCAATGCCACAGTCTTCCAGGTCTTCCTCATAGAAGATGAGTTTGTTTTCTTGAAGCTGCACAAACGCAAGCTTCCCGAGTTTCAGAAGAAATTCTCTGTGAGTCTTCAGGAGCTTCTCTCTGTTTTTCTCAGGGTTCCCTTCATACTTTCTGCTTCTACGTTTTGTCTGAGCAAAGAGAAAATGTGCCATTAACTCTGTCAGAGTTTGGGGGATTTCTGTCTCTTCATTTCTGCCAAAGACTTCCTGGAATAAAACAGCAGAAATCCAACAGAAGACTGGGATCTGGCACATGATGTCCAGACTTAGTGAGGACTGAATATATGATGTTATTCTGTCAGCGAGACTCAAATCATCACTAAATCTCCGTCTAAAATATTCCCCTTTCTGAGCATCAGTGAACCCTCTTATCTCCATCACCATGTCGATGTACTCTGCAGGGATCTGACTGGCAGCTGCTGGACGGGAAGTTATCCAGATGTTTGCATCAGGAAGGAGGTTACCTTGAATCAAGTTTACAACAAGATCACCTACAGATGTTACAGTACCAAGAGAAGCTACTCTGGTTAGGTTCTTAAAGTCCAGCTGATGTTTGATTTCATCCAGACCATCGAGGATCACTATAATCTTTGTTTTAGCGTAATCTTGGTAATCTTTCAGGGGTCGGAGTGCTGGGTGAAACTCAGTCAGCAGCTCATGGAGGCTTTTCTCCCCTGTAATCAAATTCAATTCTCGGAAAGCAAGACTGAAAACAAAATCAACCTCCTGGTTTTCTTTCTCTTCAGCCCAGTCAAGGATGAACTTCTGAACTGCAAATGATTTTCCAATGCCTGCAACTCCCTTGGTCACGACTGTTCTGTGGGGTTTCTCCTGGTCAGGCACCGGTTTGAAGATCTCGCTAAGTTTGACTGAACAGTCACACAATGATTGATCTCTCTGAACATGTTTAAGCTGTTTGTACTCATGTTCTTCATGTGGTCCTTTGTTCTCTCCAGTGGTGATGAACAGTGTTGTGTAGATGTTTTTGAGGGAACTATGATGATCACCATTACCTTCAGATGTCAAAGTAAATTTATTTCTCATTGCATTTTGAAGATTCTTCTTTGCTTCCAAACAAACGCTTTTTCCTGAAATCAAATGCAACACATATCAGAGGTGTAAATAAGAGAAAATGTCCCAAAAGTAAAACAGTGTCAAAGAAACTTCTCACAGATACCTGCTTAGCCCTCAATCCAATATCCTAAGCTATACGTTAAGTGAAAGGAGGGAAGTCAAGGAAGATTGACCATCAGATACATCATCCAGGATGAAATGGAACAGATCCTGTACAACATTTACAGATGGCCACTTATATTTAAACTACCAAGTGAATGCCTCAGGCATCTAAAACCTGATGAAGAAGAGAGGAACAAGGAGAGGCCTTTGTTAAAGGATAAGCCCTGCATAACAGACACCCCCAGCAGATTGAGGTTCTGACTGATATTGAGAGGTCCTGCCAGTGGAAGATGGCTAAGCAGAAGAACAGTCCTTAAGCTAGGTTCTTACTGTTTGACAATCAGCTGCCATATGCTGCATTGGATTTGTCTTAGAAGTTGGAGCACAGAGAGCAAAATGACCTCACACCCTGGTTGAGAGTGTTCTAGCTGCAAGTCTGAAACAATGGGATTTGCATTTGCTACAACACGAAAGGGGTCAGAACAGACACTAGGGGGACCAGGCTCTTTTGGAGTGCAAGGGGCGCTCCTAAAAATCTTTTTTGACTCCTTGCTGGCATCACCCAGCTTATCAACAGCTGAGAGAAAATGGTTGATTAAGCTCCTCGGGATGGCCGGCTCTGTGTTATAATGCCCCCTCAAAGCCAGAGCGGCAAAAAATAACTATTCTCTTAGAGAATAGAGATGTGACTTATTAAAGCTCCAGCAGGTTGCAGGAACATCTAACATCTTTGTTCTGAAGAGTACACTTCTAGGATATGGTAAGACACTTAGTAGTACCCTTAAGCTCCTGGGAGTCTGCTAAAGACCAAAGCTTAAAAAGGGACCAATAAGTGGAAAAAGACAAGTGAAAAGTAAGCTTCTATGTTAACTCTACTCTGATTAAAGATTATTACTGTTCATTGGGTAGACCGATCTACTACTACTCTCCAATTTTGCAATGTTTGCTGTTTTTTCAGGTTTTAACTTTTTATTTTCTGTTTTGTCTCTTCCTAGAAGCTAAATCTGGCCTGGTATTTCGTTTTACCTGTGACAGCTTTCTGGAGGAGCTATGCCACTGCTGCCAACAATTGCATGTTCTCCTTCTATAAATGATATACTTGGACATGTCTTTCTGTGTCTAACCTTGTCTTTCTCCTAGATGAAGCCATTGGCAGAGCTTTTGCTTTGACTAAATGTATGTGCTCTTTCAAGGCAGCGTAGCATCTGGCCACTCACTCTGATTCCGCTGGAGGTTTCCTCCTGTTAAAGGGGAGTTTTCCTTTCTGCTGTCGCTACATGAATGCTTGGTATGACGGACTGCTGCAAAGTCAACTACTTAATGCAAGTGACTGTCCACTGTCTCTACATCCATCCACTGTCTTCTGCTTATCCGGGGTCGGGTCGCGGGGGCAGCACCCTAAGCAGAGACACCAGACTTCCCTCTCACCAGCCACTTGGGCCAGCTCATCCGCGGGAATCCCAAGGCGTTCCCAGCCCAGCTGAGAAACATAGTCCCTCCAGCTTGTCCTGGGTTTTCCCCTAGGCCTCCTCCTGGTGGGACGTGCCCGGAACACCTCACCAGGTAGTCATCCAGGAGGCATCCTAACCAGATGCCTGAGCCACCTCAACTAGGTACTCTTGAGGTGGAGAAGCAGCAGCTCTATTCTGAGTCCCTCCCGGATGACCGAGCTTCTCACCCTATCTCTAACGGAGAGCCCAGACACCCTGCAGAGGAAACTCGTTTTGGCCGCTTGTATCTGTGATCTCGTTCTTTCGGTTATGACCCAAAGCTTGTGACCATAGATGATAATAGGAACGTAGATCAACCGGTAAATCAAGAGCTTCGCTTTCTGACTCAGCTCTTTCTTCACCACAGCAGACTGTTACAGCGCCCGTATCACAGCTGACACAACACAGATCTGTCTATCGATCTCCCGCTCCATTTTTCCCTCATTTGTGAACAAGACCCCAAGATACTCAAGACCATGGCCTCGAACTTGGAGGCACTGATTCTCATCCCGGCCGCTTCACACTCGGCTGCAAACTGCTCCACTGAGAGCTGCAGATCACGAGCTGATGAAGCCAATAGGACCCTATCATCCACAAAAAGCAGAGAGGCAATCCTAAGGCCACCAAAACGGATCCCCTCAAGACCTTGGCTGTGCCTAGAAATTCTGTCCATAAAAGTTGTGAACAGAATTGGTGACAAAGGGTAACCTTGTCCGGAATCCAACCCTCACCTTAAACGAGTCTGACTTACTGCCAGCAATGCAGGTCAAGCTCCGACACCAGACATACAAGGACCTAACAGCCCGTATCAAAGGGCCTGGTACCCCATACTCCCGGAGTACCCCCCACAGGATTTCCTGAGGGACACGGTCGAACGCCTTCTCCAAGTCCACAAAGCACATGTAGACTGGTTGGGCGAACTCCCTTGCACCATCCAGGACCCTGCTGAGGGTGTAGAGCTGGTCCAGTGTTCCACAGCCAGGACGAAAACTACACTGCTCCTCCTGAATCCGAGGTTCGACTATCCGATGGACCCTCCTCTCCAGAACCCCTGAATAGACCTTACCAGGGAGCCTTAAGAGTGTAACTCCCCTATAGTTGGAACACACTCTACGGCCCCACTTTTTGAATAGGGGGCCACCATCCCGGTCTGCCATTCCAGTGGAACTGCCCCCAATGTCCACACAATGCTGATGAGTCCTTTTTACAACTCAACCCTACAACATCCAGAGCCTTAAGGAACTCTGGGCGAATCTCATCCACCCTCGGGGCCTTACCACTGAGGAGCGTTTTAATCACCTTGGTGACCTCAGCACCAGAGATTGTAGAGCCCGCCCCAAGGTCCCCAGGCTACGCTTCCTCAGTGGAAGATGTGTCGGTGGGATTGAGGAGATCTTTGAAGTACTTCGCCCATCGACCCACAACGTCCCGAGTTGAGGTCAACAGCACACCCTCCCCACTGTAAACAATTTTGGTGGTGTACCTCCCAACCCCCCGAGACACCGGATGGTGGACAAGAATCGCTCTGAAGCCATACGGAAGTTGTGTGTTGCTTAACCCTTGCTGAGGTTTTTTTTTTTTTTTTACTATTTCAGTCTGAAATAGGATTTTTCTTCTTTTTTTTTTCCTCCTATCTTACTTTACCTAAATGTGTGATTTAATTACTTTTCATAGATTTTCAGATTTCTCAGAAGGATTACCAGCAAAAGCCAATTATTATTAGTATTTCATTACTTTTTCATTGATTTTTTGTTTTCTCAGAAGGATTACCAGCGAAAACCAAATATTAGTAATTTGGACTTCAGCTGCTCTTACACCAATGACCCAGCTTTCTTAATTAGACTACAATGGACTGTTATTACTTAGTTCAACTTCAGTACCAGTAAAAGCAATATATTATTAGCACCTGAAAATGTGGATTAAAGCTGTTTTGTACCAGTGACTCAGCTTCCCTAGTTAGAATTCAGTGGAATGATGAGACTATCAATATTATCATCTTCTTTTAGCATAAGATGCTTTATTATTAAGAGTGGCTTGGAACCAATTTCTACCAGTAAACTTAGAAGGATTATTAGTTATTATTACTCCCAAGGATTATAATTGTCATTTGATTTGTTTTTTTGTGTCTGTATCTGTGTTTATTTTCTTTGTGATTGTATTGTAATTGTTGTTCCTCATGTACAGCGCTTTGAATGTCTTGTTACTGAAAAGCGCTATAAATAAACTTACCTTACCTTACCTTACCTCCATGGCCTCTCCGAACTACTCCCACGCCCCAGTATTTGTCTCAGCAACCACCCGAGCCGCATGCCGCTTAGAATGCCAGTAACCATCAGCTACTTCCGGAGTCCCGCATGCCAAAAAGACCCGATAGAACTCCTTCTTCAGCCTGACAGCATCCCTCACTGCTGGAGTTCACCAGCCCAGCAGGTTTGAGGATTGCCGCTGCGACAGGCACCAACAACCTTGCGACCACAGCTCCGGTAAGCCGCCTCCATAATGGAGGCACACAACATGGCCCACTCGGACTCAATGTCCCCACCTCCCCCGGAACATGTTTGAAGCTCTCCCAGAGGTGGGAGTTGAAGCTCACGGGAGACCCTAAAAATTTATTTGGGTCTACCAGGTCTGACCGGCATCCTCCCTCACCATCGGAGCCAGCTCACCACCAGGTAGTGGTCAGTGGAAAACTCCACTCCCCTCTTTACCTTAGTGTACAAGACATGCGGCCGTAGATCAGATGACACGACAACAAAGTCGATCATCGAATTGTGGCCTAGGGTGTCCTGGCGCCAAGAACACATATGCACACCCTTATGCTTGAACATGGTGTTAGTTATGGACAATCCATGATGAGCACAGAAGTCCAATAAGAAAACACCACTCGGGTTCAGAACGGGAGAGCCATTCCACCCAACCACACCCCTTCAGGTCTCACTGTAATTGCCAACGTGAGCGCTGAAGTCCCCCAGCAGAACAAGGGAGTGCCCCGGAGGGGTGCTCTTCAACACCCCCTCCAAGGACTTCAAAAAGGTTGGGTAGTCTGAACTGCTGCCTGGTGCATAAGCACAAATAACAGTCAAATCCTGTCCCCCCACCCGTAGGTGGAGGGAGGCTACTCTCTCGTTCACCAGGGTGAACCCCAATGTACAGGCACCGGGATGGGGGACAAGTATGCTCAACCCAGCTCGGCGCCTCTTACCAGGGGCAACTCCAAAGAGGAAGAGTGTTCACCTCTCTCAAGGAGACTGGTTACAGAGCCAGAGCTATAAGTCGAGGTGGGCCCGACTATTTCTAGCCGGAACCTCTCTACCTCGCACACCAACTCAGGCTCCCCACCAGAGAGGTGACATTCCACGTCCCAAGAGCCTGCTTCTGCAGCCAAGGATCAGGCCAGCAAGGTCTCCGCCTTCGGCCTCCACCAATAACACATTGCACCCGGCCCCTTTGGCCCCTCCCAAGGGTGGTGAGCCCATCGGAAGGCAGACCCATGTTTCCTCTTCGGGCCCATGGGTGAAACCCCGGCCACCGGGCGCTCGCCAGCGTGCCCCACCTCCTGGCTACAGAGTGGGGTCAGTGACGGAACACTGTGTCCATCTTCGGTAATCATCATAAGGGGTCTGTGTGCTGCGCTTTGTCTGATCCCTCACCTAGGACCTGTTTGCCTTGGGTGACTCTACCAAGGGCATAAAGCAACTGACAACATAGTTCCTAGGATCATTGGAACACAAACCCCTCCACCACATTGAGTTGGCAGCCTAGGGAGGGAAAAAAAAGTTTAAGCAATCTGATTTAGAAACTGAATTTGATTGCATTGTTTGAAAACTAGGATCATTTTGGAATGTATGGACTTGACCTGGAACTTGTCTGAAGGAGCTGACTGAAGTGACTTCTGTAAACTGATATCACCCTTAGGTTAAAAGTACTTATTTTGTATATTAAACTCCGCTTGTAGTAATGAGGTTTTCTTTTTACACAGAACGTAAGTTTATGTATTTTCCTATTATTAAGTTATAGTTGTAAATTAGCCTGACTGTTCCTAAGCTTGTTAGAGTTGAGACCATGCAAACCTGAAAGTTGACTTTACTCACAGTTTTAAGGCAGCTTTTGAACTTTGTTTCCAAGTTAATTCATTAAAGTTTATTTCTTGTAAAGTGGCTGTATATAAATAAACTGAGTTAAATTTAATTTATTAACCGTTTGAACTAACCTGTGTCTTTGAGTGTGTCTTTCACATAGTTCTCTCCACACGCTGGGCACTGAAAGTCTGTTGGCAAGTCAGGCTGGTCCCAGCCCAAACCCACACATTGCTTACATGATAGATGTCCACAAATCAAGTAAACCAAGTCCCTCAGAACCTTTTTACATACTGAACAGCAGGTCAGCTCCTCAGTAATTTTCTGACTGTAGAAAAACAAAAACACAGTTTCTTTTAAGGGAAAATAGCAAAAACATAGCAAAGTCAGGAGAAAATATTTACAACTTTAGACTAATCACTATTTAGGTCAAACTATAATGTTTCTGTTTTATATCAATACTTAATGTAGTTATTCTATATCCAGTGCTTTCAAACTAGAAGTGATGGATATAATGAAATCATGAGCAGCAGTTCATAATGCCTGCAGTAGATACTAATGGGACATTTATAATGACTGTAGTGTTTTAAGTGATGATAGCATGACTGGACGAGTACACAGAGGCTGTGACTTCCTACATCAGCTTCTGTGAGGACAGCTGTGTACCATCATACACCAGGGTGAGTTACAACAACGACAAACCCTGGTTCACAGCTAAACTCAGAAGGTTAAGACTGGATAAGGAAAAGGCCTTCAGGAATGGGGACAAAGACATATACAGAGAGGCTAAGTACAAGTTTGGCAAGGCAGTGAATGAGGCCAAACGACTGTACTCTGAGAAGCTCCAAAACCAGTTCTCAGCCAACGACTCTGCGTCTGTCTGGAAAGGGCTCAAGCAAATCACCAACTACAAGCCGAAAGCCCCCCACTCCATCAACGACCGACGCCTCGCCAACGACCTGAACGAGTTCTACTGCCGCTTTGAAAGACAACGGGACAGTCCTGCAACCATCTCCCACGACGCCCCCCAACAGCTGCAGCCACAATCCACCACCCCCATCTCTCCAACCTCAAGAGGGGCCTTGGCACCTCCAACCCCCGCCCTGAAGTTCCCCCCCACCAGCCCCCTACCCACGCCGAGGACGGCTCTTTCCATCCAGGAGAAGGACATAAACAAACTCTTCAGGAGACAGAACCCCCGGAAAGCTGCTGGTCCGGATTCTGTCTCACCAGCCAGCCTGAAGCACTGCGCTGATCAGCTGTCTCCAGTCTTCACAGACATTTTTAACACCTCACTGGAGACATGTCATGTGCCAGCCTGCTTCAAGTCCTCCACCATCGTCCCTGTTCCCAAGAAGCCAAGGACCACAGGGCTTAATGACTTCAGACCCGTCGCCCTGACCTCTGTGGTGATGAAGTCCTTTGAGCGCCTTGTGCTCTCACACCTAAAAGACATCACCGACCCCCTCCTTGACCCCCTGCAGTTTGCCTACAGAGCCAACAGGTCTGTAGATGATGCAGTCAACCTAGCCCTTCACTTCATCCTCCGGCACCTGGACTCCACAGGAACCTACGCCAGGATCCTGTTTGTGGATTTCAGCTCTGCCTTCAACACCATCGTCCCAGTTCTGCTACAGGAGAAGCTCTCCCAGCTGAGTGTGCCCGACTCCACCTGCAGGTGGATCACTGACTTCCTGTCTGACAGGAAGCAGCGCGTGAGGCTGGGGAAGCACGTCTCTGACTCCCTGACCATCAGCACCGGTTCCCCCCAAGGCTGTGTTCTCTCTCCTCTGCTCTTCTCCCTGTACACCAACAGCTGCACCTCCAGTCACCAGTCTGTCAAGCTTCTGAAGTTTGCGGACGACACCACCCTGATCGGACTCATCTCTGATGGTGATGAGTCTGCGTACAGATGGGAGGTGGACCATCTGTTGGACTGGTGCAGCCAGAACAACCTTGAGCTCAACGCTCTAAAGACAGTGGAGATGGTTGTGAACTTCAGGCAGAACCCAGCCCCACCTGCCCCCATCACCCTCTGTAACTCCACAATTGACACTGTGGAATCTTTCCGCTTCCTGGGAACCATCATCTCCCAGGATCTCAAGTGGGAGCCAAACATCAGCTCCCTCATCAAGAAAGCCCAGCAGAGGATGTTCTTCCTGCGGCAGCTGAAGAAATTCAACCTGCCAAAGACTATGATGGTGCACTTCTACACAGCCATCATTGAGTCCATCCTCACCTCCTCCATCACCATCTGGTACGCCGCTGCTACAGCCAAGGATAAGGGCAGGCTGCAGCGTGTCATTCGGTCTGCTGAGAAGGTGATTGGCTGCAGTCTACTGTCGCTCCAGGAACTGTACACCTCCAGGACCCTGAAGCGGGCAGGGAAGATTCTGGCTGATCCCTCCCACCCCGGTCACAGACTCTTTGAGACTCTCCCCTCTGGCAGGAGGCTGCGGTCCATCCGGACCAAAACCTCACGCCACAAGAACAGTTTTTTCCCATCTGCCACCAGCCTGGTTAACAAAGCTCAGAAACCACACTGACACTCTCCCTTTCACCCACACTCCCCCTTTTTTTGCTGACAGGACACCTGTAACCTGTAACTCTATGAGTTACATTAACGCTCAGCTTGGACTCCTGCTTTACTTGCACTGCTTTACTTGCACAATGATCACCTGCACTGTTGTATTGCTCTTGCATCTTATACTGCTCTATATTTACTCTCACTCACTTAAAACTGTGCACTTATATTTATATTATATTGTAGATATGTTTATACTGTTTAATTTGTACTGTATTGCACCGACTACGCCAAAACAAATTCCTTGTATGTCCAAAAACGTACTTGGCAATAAAGCTTTTCTGATTCTGATTCTGATTCTGATTCTGATTGCTGCTAAATGCAGTATTTCACCTTCCACCAGTGTGAAAGTATTGGCAATACAGTGTAAAACATACAGAGCTGGTTACACCAACCTGAGTTTCTCATCTTTCTGTAAAATATTTTCAGTGGATGTTTTTGTTCCCTTACCTCCAACCAGCTTTATGGGCAAATACAAGAGTTATTCTATGCACATCCAGAACATTCTTAAATCAGTAAAAATATAATTTGAACATACCATTTTAAACTGTCTTCTCCAAAATTAAGTGGTAGACCCTTAGACCTGTCACTCTTAACAGAGACACCGCTGGGACATGTTGACTCATCTCTACTCTTCTCGGAACTAAAAAACAAAAATCTTTTCTCAAGTTTTACATTTTATTGCTGTTTTTTCACATCATGTCAGGTATACCATTCTGTTTGCTTACATGTGCCAGGGCAGCTTTGCTCTACAAAAAGAATATCTGTAGACCGTATCGTAATTGCGTGATTGACTTTATTAAATCTTGCATTTGGCTTCACAGTAGACAGTTCCAAAATTATGGTCTTTTAATTAATCTATATTCATTTCATGACACAATGATGTCTAACAGACTGTCTTTACCGTGGAAAAATTATATTAGTTCTACCTTAAAGTCTTTAGAATTAACACACTGGATACATTTTACAACTCATGTCATCACTATAATTACCTGGCAGTTGAGCCTTTAGGTGATGTTTTCTTTGTTGCAAGCTTCCTTTTCTTCCTCTTTTCAGACATTTGCAGCGCTGCAGAACAACACAGTTATGTAACTATACTTTTGCATTTACTTAACAACAAAGCTTAGATATAAATCTACAGACAATAGTCTCTGTGAAGTCCATGTTTTGCTCATTCATAGAGATGTCCGTTGAACCACTTTTATCTGATTACAGCAAATAAACGGTTTGTTATAGCATGTTCTTCCTCCGTGAAACACATCCTTTCTTATTATAATAAATATCATGAAAATTGCTTGGTTTAAGATATTTCCAGCATCAAGGTTAAATATTGTTTTCTATATTCTGAAAGGGAAAGTTGTTTTGATGATAGTAGAAAAGCCAAATATAAATGTGAGAAACATTTTAAAGTGGTCCTTTTTAGCTGGCTGCTAACTTTTAATCATTCAGATGATAGTTGTAGAACACCATTCGCAGCTCCAACCTAAACTTGTATAAAATAAAATGTAAACATTGATAGAATGAAATGGACATAATATTAAATCATGAATGGACCAATCGCAAAAAATCATTGATGGATCCTCATTCATGCCTACACGTTGCAAGGGGCCCAGCAGCCAGAGGTGAGGTACACCCTGGATATGTGGCAAGTCCATCATAGGACAACACAGAGACACACAGAACAACCCATCATGCAGACATACTTATAAGGGAAATTTAGAGAGACCAGTTATCCTAACAGCCATGCTTTAGAACTGTGGGGAGGATCCATAGTACTCTCAGGAAACCCACACATGCACAAAGAGAACATGCAGAAAGACCCCAGGCTGGGATTCAAACCCAGGACCTTCTTGCTGTAAGCGAACAGTGATACCAGCTGCTCCACCATACAGCCCTGCACAGATATTTGATCCCTTAAATAATTTTAACTTTGACAGTACTGGATCTTTGGCTAGATATTTTGTAAAGGGACTAACATCTTTATTAATACAAAATTACTGTAGAAAAATACCAGTTTAAAGAAAAGAGTTTTTAGTGATTTTCTTCCAAACTTTAACTTTAGTTACAGTCTGAACGCACAACACTGATGCTTCCCCCTTAAAATGTTTTTAAAAGATTCAGTTTAACAGTCATATTGAAACGATGATGACAGTTAAAACAAATAAATGAACAGATCAAATAACAAAAAAAACAGATGTTTTCCTTACAAATAACCAAAACGTTCTGAAAAATGTCAGTAGTTCACAACGTACAGACTAAACTGCATTACACTGTTTTGGTTTAAAGTCACAGGCCAACACTTTTAATAATGACAACATATTGCATCTTCTCACTGAAGGTAAGGTGAAGGCACATGTACAATTTGAACCTTAGATGGGTTTAATACTTTATTCTGGCATAAACTGGGCATTTCTTATATCTTAAGGGAAACAAAACAAAGTTCTTTAGAAATAATGTTTACCTTGAATATTTAGATGATTAAGAGGAGTTTAATGTATTTCTATGAACAATGAGAAAACCCAGTGATGAAGAAAAGCAAACAAAGAGTAGAAATTACAAAGACTAGAAAGTATGAAAAAAGGAAGTCTTCTGTATTTGTTAAGAAAAATACTCTTACTATGGTTGCAATGTGTTTCAATTCCTTGATCCTTTTTAATGATAAATAGTTCATGAAGGCTCAGGTCCGTTAGTGATGAGCTGCTGTGGAAAATGAAGCAATGAGGTAACGCCACATCCTTTGTGTGTTTGCAGCAACGTGGCAGAAAGAATGAAGGTGGAGCTTGACATGCTGCCAGAAGTGGCAGGTGTTTAAACTGTAGCTGTCATTTTATTGTTGGAGATTAAACTAAACTAGAATTTCTACAACTGATAAAATGAGTTAAGCTATCAACCATAAATTCTATGATACTTCTTTAGTATTTTTTTTCCAAAAGTAAAGACTTTGTATAATCGATCATTCAAACAATCAGTTTTGCTTTCTTGACTAAACTAAAATCTTACTTTATAGGATGTTTCTTATTTCAATTCTAACATAGTTTAGCAATAAAGAGTTTTATTTCCCACCACATTAGTAAACCTACAGCAAATAGATAAGTATTAAACTACACGAGTCCCCACATAACCTTTAAGTTTCTCCTGTTTTTCAAATCTCAAAAAGGAACCAGCTACTAGCCTGGTCATGACTCATGTTTTAGTTTCTACATTAACTGTTTTTGTCACATCACTGATCTGTGTACAGACTGTCTGGGTGTTATGACTAGAACAGGGGTGTCAAACTCCAGTCCTCTGCTTCAACACACCTGAATCTAATAATTAGGTCATTAGCAGGATTCTGGAGAACTTGACTGCATACTGAGGAGGTAATTCGGCCATAGATTCAAGTGTGTTGGACTAGGGACACATCTAAAAATTTGAGGAAACCGGCCCTCGAGGACTGGAGTTTGACATCCCTGGACTAGAGCAATGGAGGACCCCAGAATGTAGACTAGCAGGCAGCATGACGGAAAGTGACAAGATTATTTAATTAACAAAACCTCACTCCAGATGAGGCACGATCAAAACAGGCAGAAGAGGCAAGCAAGACAGGCATGGCATGATCAAGACGACTAGACATGAGCATCATCCAGAAAATGTTTCCGCAAGGAATAAACCGAACGGAGGTATATATATGGAACGTGAACCAGGTGAAGAAAGGAGTCAGATTAGCTTGGAGCAGGTGAACTGAATAAAGTTCATTGACAGGAGAAACCAAACGTGGCTGGAGCAAAACAGAGACCCTTGAATACAAACTAGTACACTATGAAATTAAAGCATAACCAAATACAAAAAACATAATTTGATAAGACATGAACAAGACAAAAACTAAAGCAAGATTAGGAAAATAATAAACAGAAGCATGATTCAAAACCTTAACTGTGAAACAAAAGAGAAAAACGCGCAACCAAAAACAACCCCAAATCATAACACTGGGTGCTTCTCTTTCTTTCTTCCTTCTAGGATGTGACCGGCAGGTGTAGCCTCTGCAGCTGCACCTCGTTAGGCTCATTAGGAGGAACTTAAAGGAGGACCTGGATCTCCGCAACAGATGCCAGATTGTTTGTTTTCATGAGCAGTAATCAGGTTCACATCTTTGCATGTGTTTTGTTTCGCTCGTTCCAAGTTAGATAGATGACAGTGTCATTGCACTTCATCTGTTCTTGACCAGGGCATAATGTCTCTCTCAGGGCCTTAAACAAGATATCAAGGTGACCTCACCTCATGCCCATTGATCCCCTAAGATAAGCACTAGCCTCCCTGCCACCCTGCACAGATACGCAGGTATAGACAATGGTTGGATGATGTACTGTTTTTCAAGATCTTTTAACCTACTTCATGTTGTCAGACAGGTTCTAGTTGGGTGCTTTACTAATTGTAGAGTTCTGGCTGTAATCAGGCATGGATTTGGCTGGTGAAACTGAACCAAAAGCTCTGCTTAATTACAGTTAACTTATAATTTAACTTAGTAATAATTATACACTCACCGGCCACTTTATTAGGTACACTTGGTAGTACCGGGTTGGACCCACTTTTGCCTTCAGAACTGCCTTAATCCTTTGTGGCATAGATTCAACAAGGTACTGGAAACATTCCTCAGAGAGTTTGGTCCATAATGACAATATAGCATCACACAGATGCTGCAGATTTGTCGGCTGCACATCCATGATGCGAATCTCCCGTTCTTCCACATCCCAAAGGTGCTCTATTGGATTGAGATCTGGTGACTGTGGAGGCCATTTGAGTACAGTGAACTCATTGTCATATTCAAGAAACCACTCTGAGATGATTTGTGCTTTATAAAATGGCACGTTATCCTGCTGGAAGTAACCATCAGAAGATGGGTACACTGTGGTCATAAAGGGATGAACATGGTCAGCAACAATACTCAGGTAGGCTGTGGCGTTGACAAAATGCTCAATTGGTACTAAGGGGACCAAAGTCTGCCAAGTAAATATCCCCCATACCATTACACCACCACCACCACCTGCCTGAACCATAAGTACAAGGCAGGATGGATCCATGCTTTTATGTTGTTGACACCAAATTCTGACCCTACCATCTGAATGTCGCAGCAGAAATCGAGACTAATAATCATAATACCTAACTATCATGAGAAACTTACACTGGTAAACAGGTACTATATAGTATTTACAGAGGCAAAAAACAGCAACGGTGAAGAGGAAGAACAACCTTGAGAAGAAGCAAGATGATATAAAATGAACAGTTTTGAACTTTCCACACAATGAAAATCTAATAATTCTGAGAGATTCTGGAGTAAATTAAAAACCCTATGTTCCACCGTCACTCTTTTTAGAGCACACCATGGCAGTTTGTTGCTTTGTGGCCTTCTTATCTCTACACAGGTTAGGATTTTTACATCTGTGTTTGCAAAGCCACACAGTTCAATATTTCGTCAGGCTATGAATATACCTAATGATAACAGTAAAAATTGCTGAATCAATATTTTAATGTCATGGTCTCTTATCTTAAATATCATGTGGCAGATGCTTCAGATGTCAGAAAAATGTGTTTATTGAAGAGATCTAAGCTAGATCAGGATTTGTATGTCCCTATCATCATTTGGGTCCACTGGTGTCAAGAGACCCTGAAAGACTCTCTGGGTGAGTTCAACCATCAGACCAAAGAGGAGTTGTGAAAGAAAGTAGCAGGTTTTCTTCCCCAATAATTTGTCAACTGTCATTTTCACAGGATCAAGTAAAGCATGACCTTTGTCCTCTGTATCAAGGAGGGTCCAATGCTCTTTGGTTTTCTTCGTTACTAAACATTCATAGACACATTCGGATGCACAAAGAAAAGAACCCTTTTCTGTGAAAATACTTGTTTTTCAACAACTGTTTCAATAAAACCAGAGCAGATAGATGCCTCTGTGATGGCAATCCACTTAGGGTCAAGTTCCAGGGCTAGAGACGTCAGAAAGGGGGCAGGCTGAGGAATGAACTAGATGCAGAAAACAGAGTCATTATCCAGAATCCACACAGTCCGATAAGGGACAGGCAAGAGGGCAAAATCCGTGAGGCAAGGCAAGGTCATAGAACGAGATCAGGCAGGAAGGAATGCTGGATAACTATTAACAAAATGCTTTCGAAAATCTGGCACCGTCTGCCTGTCCGAGGGCTGTATATAACTGCAGTGAAACAGGTGTGTGGCATGAAGGTGATTGAGCTGCAGCGCAGCAGCAGACAGGTGAAGCAGATGAGTTGATTGCATGCAAGAGAGCAGGGTAGAGCAGAGCAGAGCAGGCCACAATCATAACAGCTTCATATGGAATTAGCTTTATTAAGAAATGAAGAGACTAATTGTATTGTAAAAAAAATAGAAAACTCAATTCAGTTTATTATATTGCACCAATTCACAACAGGTCATCTCAGAGCACTTTACATAAAAAAAAAAACTGAGACTGAATAGGTTATAAACCATGATATCTTTTAATATAGCTGATATTAGCTACAGCTTCCCTGTACGTCCAACAGTGTCAAACTAGAATTGATAGGCAGTGACTGACAATACTGTATATTTACTAGTAGACCATTTTACAATCACAAGTTGTACTTGTTAAACACTTTAGAGTTGGAAGTATGATCCATGATCAAGAGTTCAGCCAACCTTGAACTAAACTAACTATTCTCAGTGTTCAACTGTAAGTGAAGTTTTAAAAGTACCTTAGGAGTTGTGTTACTTGAAATTAATTTGGTTACTGTATTCACAGTCCCCACAGAAACGAGTAACGACATACATTAGTGTGAGACGAACATCATTAGTCCTACAATTTATTCATTATTTGGATACCAGCAAAAACGATCTTGCACCTGATCAAGATGTCAACAGGATTTCCAGCTGCACAGGAGAAGAGCAGCCATAAAAACTATCAGAGATGGGATGTTCACTTTATTTCAGTTTGAAAAAGACATCTAAAAGAAATTTTAAAGCAGTGAGGAGATATACAAGTCCAGGCCGATATCTATTTTGATTTAGAACCCTGCTGACAAGTTAGGCAGCGAGTGGGTCAAAAATTTGCATATGGGAATAAAAACTGGATTTGTTCTTCAGCACAGGACCATAACCTGACCCCTCAGTCACATAGTTTTTGCTCCCTGTTGCAAACAGAAGCTACACTAGTCATTGCGGTAATTCACACTGGCTCTGTGGCGGCATGGCGACAGAGAGCCCTCCTCCGTCGTCCGTCAGATACGGATCGAGTCTATCTTTGATGGATGATGGGGCACACTCGTGTGAATTACAATGGAGGTAAAATTCACAAATGTTGGAACTGTTGTAGGATGCAAAATCGAATCCTAAATCGAATCCTAATCATACAAAGATGCATCCAGAGTGAATTGCCGCATGGCACAATTTGCAATGGATGACGGAGCAGACATGGACTATAGTCAGTATGAAAGGGCTGACAGTCAGCTCTACAGTTTTTGGAAGCTGAAAAGTGTTTGAGCTTCTAAATTTTTTATCAATCCAAATTTGAAACTGAACTAAGCAACAGGTAGCAAATTTAAGTCAATCAAATAATCCTTTCACATACTATATGTTTACGACCCTTCCTGTTTAATTATTCAGTTCTATGGTAATGGTGGGCTATTGTTATTTTTATGTTGCATCCTTTCCAAATCAACTGAATTTACCACGGTCAGACTTCAGTTAACATCTGAAGGCTGATCAGTGGAAACAGGAAGCAAATGGACTCAATGTTGAGCTGCATGTCAAAGGCTGAGTACTTCTTTGTCCTTTTTATTTTTAATGTATTTGCAAATTAAAGAATAACTTTTTTCACGCTTTCATGGTGTGTTTTGTGGTGAGTTTTGGACAGACCACCTGAAAATGGCTTAACAAGAGGGAAGTAGGTAAGAGGAACTGAAACAAATGTTCTTAAGACTGTCGCAATTCATCTTTTTTTAAAATAAAGCGGCAGTTCAAACAGAAGGGGATATTCACAGTAACCAATGTTTTTTATTTCCTATCTTTGTATTTTTAATCAAACAGATGGTGACAAAACAGACATTCTTCATACAAATACCTTTCAAGTTCAGAAAGACAAATGGATTATTGAATTGCTTCATTATGTACAAACTAAACTTTTTCACTATGTTTTAGTCACAGACTAATAGATTTCTTTAAGTGACAGACTGCTGCATCCTTGGTGCACAAAGGAACATTATCACAGATCCTTCCTCTCAGCAGCTGTTAAACTTTAACAGCTTTGTTACCATCACTGCTCCCAAGAAGCTCAACAATGTTCACATCCCTGTTATTTTGGCCTTTTTTCCGTTTCTTGTAAATAGTCTTGTTTTTATATAAAGATATACACACATTTAGTCTGAGTATGCTGTTTTTCTTTCTTGTGTTGTAGTATTTTCCTTTACTGCACAATCTCCTATTATTATTAATTAGTTTTTATTTTAACTTTTGTGTGTATCTGCATGCTTCCATTTGCCTTTCACTTCCCAGCAGGTAATGAAATTATTGTGGAGGCACATGTAGAATTATGACTGGTTTGAAACTCTATAAGGGTAAAATTGCTTTCATGTGTTTAAAAGAAACTAAAGTTTGAATATGTTGATCATTGTTTGATGCCAGTTTAAGGTTAGTTTAATTGCTCTTTAAGAACAAAGAGAAAACCCAGTCATGAAAAAACCTCACATAGAGCAGAAAAAACAAAGAAAGAAAGGAGAGGAAGTTTTCTATGTGTTGAGAGAACAAAATGTTACTTACTGTGCTTAAAAATGATAGTTTCACCTGCTCCTTCTTCTTTTCTATTATTAGAAATAATCTATAACAGCCTCAGTGATCAGTTTAGTGATGATCCTGGATCCTGGTTGTGAAGAAGTCACATGGTAACTACAAGCCTGCCCTTTTGTTCTTGAATGATGTTTTTTTAAACAGTAGGAGAGCAGATGGGGTTGGGTTGGGAAGTGGAACTGGGTGGGGTTTTGTTTGGGTTGTAAACAAACCAAAAACGGTAACATTTTTAGTGCGATCCATTTCTCGTGATCAATGATGAAAATCCAAACGTTGTCTTCGTTTCACTTCTATTCATGTTGGATTCTTTGAAAAATAACAAAAGCTAACCTGAGGAAAGATTTAGGAGTTTATTTTATCTGGTTTTACAGTCTGTTTGAAATGAAAGGACACTTGCTTCTTTTCTTCGGTGTAAACCTGTTGGACAGGTGACCCTGCCTATCTGAGTCTTTGCCAACGGACCGTCAAGGGGAAACCAGATGTTTATTTTGCTCTTAGCCTAGAATTACAGAAAAAAACTCAACAGACTTTAGCCAGGTCACCAAATGATTCTGAGACTACATGGTTAAAAATCTTTCTTATTCCATTTTAGTTTGTATTAATCACAGGAAAAGATTATTCACTTCAACGTTTTCTTTCACCTAAAGTTAATTGTTAAATATGCAATGTTTAAACAAATACTGAAGTTTGAATAAGCCAAACAAATCCAGCCTATTAGGCTACACAATGATGAAGCTGTAGGTTTGTTGCTTCTTAGGAAGAAGGTCTCTAATTGGGTCTTTCTGTGTGGAGTTTTAATATTCTCCCCATACATGCAAGGTTTCCCTTCAAAAACATGCAGGTTAGGTTAAAAAGCTGCTCAACTTTTAGGTCTGTTGTTTGTTTGTATGTCTCTGTGATGGACTGGTTGATGGACGTCTCACCCATTGACCTTTGGAGATATGCTCTCCTCCCTTAAACTCTGCAATCTGTAACCTCTGAGCTGAGATACAGCATGATGACAGAGAAACAAGAGACCAGATAAATATATCTAAATGTTGAACAGATCTTTATTGTGAGACTGGTTATCAATGCAAAATGTGAAAAACATATTTACGACAGAGTATTAGGACCATTGTAGATCAAAGAAAAACTATTATGCAGCCACAGAGGAGTAGATTTCTACCTAAAAACTAAACGATTTCTAAAATAACTTCAAATTTTTACATAAAAAAACTTGGATATTTTCTGATAATGTAAAGTCAGATATTTGTAAGAAAAAGAACTTAAATGTACCAGAGACAAACACAGATGTTAACTAAGATTATAACGTCACCCATTTGCAACAAAGAAATTCTCTAAGATTGATAAAAATGTATAATCTTAGTAAACTTCTTTTTTCATGAAAATTTCTCACAATGACAGTAGATATACTAGTCTGCATATCGAAAATCTATGCCTTTAATCATGAACATTCGAGAAAATGCAAGCTTGTTTCTTGTACATTTGTGAAATTAATCTAGAAATTTCTGAGTTTTTTTGTGGTAACGGATTCCTCTGTGGCCACATTATTTTTATTCTTTTATCTAAGAACCCTAATACTTCGTCGTACATTTCAGTTAGAAAACTTTCCAACAAACAAGTCATTCTGCGGACAAATAACCTACTTTACCTCATGTGTTACATCTCACACAGCAGCAGACAAAACAATACATGACAACCAATCAAAAATCAACTATAAAGAGACAAGCATTTAAAACATGGAGCTCAAAGTAGCTCAGAAATGCGAACAAACCAAACAAGTCTATGCAGTAAAATTTTGCTACACACAATTAAATAATACAGTTGATGGAAAGTAAGCAAACTTTGATTTTATTATACCGTTAATATTGTGTTAGTTTTTTTGTTGAGATGGAAATAGGTCTAGTGGATGTTTTAATTCTGTCAGAAGCTGCTGATATAAAGAAATATCACTCACAAGTCTGCATTAACAGAGTTCAAGGTATAATAAATTAGTAAATAAAGATAATTACTTTGTACAAACTACAGGAAGATGTATTTACCATTATTTAAGGCCAACATTAGGGGTGCACAATAATAGGAAAACTTGCAATGTGCAATAAAATAATATTTAAATAATTAAAAAGTACTAATGTCTTCCTGCTTTGGGTTCATAGCAAACATAGACCCCAGAAAATGAGTTTTCTATCCGGCTACTGGAAGAAAAATTAAATGTAATACTTCCATCTCAACAAGGTTTTATTTAAAAAGTTACTTCTGGCTGCTGTGAGGCCTTAAAATGACTTAGCAATGACTTCACCTCCTCACTACCGATGTAAAGCTTTTTATGGAGCATTAAACACGTGTCACCAAGTATATTACAGGCACAGAAAGCTTGAATGCTTGGTACTTAAATATTTAGCTGTCCTTCAACCATATGTATATTGTGTACAGGGATATTGCGAGAACGATAAATTTGCGATATATTGTGCATCTTTAACCAGACAACCTGTTCAAACAGAAACAGTGTTAGAAATTATAACCCCAGTCAGCAACCAGGGAGATTGAAATGCTTAGGAAACATGTTATTAGAGTAAATAAAGTCACGTTTTACTGATGTTTATACAAATAATACTAGTAAAGAAATGATAATATCTACTGTTTTATATTTTACCAAAAAGCAAAACCAAAACCTCAAACTTGTTGAGAGGCAATGAAAAATTGTGTTTTTTACAACTTAAAGAGATTAATTTTTAATCTCCCATTCACCTTGAAGCTGAAGCATTCAGCTCCTTGTTACAAAAAGGACGAGTATTTAAAACACTGATTCAAACAGCTGATAATTAAGAAAACAATGAAACTCCTTTTAATAATGACGTATGTACAGAATTAGGTAAACTTAGGAACAAACTGACTCTCAGGGGTTGGGAGTCCAATCTAGGGTGAGCTTTTATTTTTGCACTTTTACAATACAATAACTTTTTTAAATTTTTTTGTCATTTACTTTGTGAGAGATTTAGGCTGAATTAGAAGGATTAAATCAATAATTACATTTATTCTACTATCTTCAAATAAAATGAGATATTGTTCAGTTGTAGTCTATATAAAACAGGGTAAGATCCTGTCCTTAATGTGGATCATTACAGCCCAAATGTTCACTACCAGTCAAAAGATTCACATATTTCAATGGTTTGTCTTTATTAGTATTCCTTATTTGTAATCTTCTTCAAGATTGTTAGAAAACCATTTCAGGTGACCCCCTGAAGCTCATCCAGACAATGCCAATAGAGCAAACAGTAATAAAAGGAAAGGTCAGCTATCAGCCAATTTGAACAATCTAAACTACAAAATATGATTTGAGTTATTTAAAACTTTTTTTTGGTTTGCTACATAATTCTATATACTTTTGATTAATAGTTTTGATGTTTTCAACATGTATCTACAATAGAGAAAGCAATAAAAAATAAGGAGAAGCCATTGAATGGCAAAGGTGCGAGCTAACTGTATCTACACACAACAAAATCTCCCCACTTCCTTTTTGTTTTGTGTTGTGGGCTTTCTTCAGGTTATTTTAGCAAACAAAACCAAGCAGAAGAATGAGGAAAGAGTTCAACAGCAGGATAGAGGGCCTCGCTGAACACCATACCTTTGTAGGTGTGGAGATGGCTGAGGTTGCCATGAGAAACTTTGTAGAAAGATATGCTGCCAGCTTCCCAGTCCAGATACACTCCAACACGAGAGCAGCGCAAAGAGGACACAAAATCTTTGTTTTTGTTGTGCTGCATGTAACAACCCTTCTCTGAGCAAATCTTGCACCAGGACCTCTCATTCATCCCCAACTTGCAGTCCGCTGTATCTCCTTTTCTGACAATGCTCTTGTAGGTTAAACCAACAGTGCAGGGCTCCACCAGCTCCACCTCAAAGTAGCAGCGTTCTTGTAAGCCCTGTTCACACAGGACCTGCAAACAGCGATCAAACCTTTCAGTGTGATCAGGATAAGGCTGCTCGTTCTCTACCCAGGCCACCTTTGTGTTCCCATCAGAGAGAAGCAGCTTCTTGTGTGCAGTGTTGGAGTCCAGAGTGAGACTGCAGGCATCTGGAAAAACCAATCTTCCTATTAGGTGTGATAAATGTACAGCCACAAACTAGAAGTATTATTTCTTAATAAACTGCAGTGTCTAATTTCAGAAAATTAAATCCAAACACAAAGAGTGTAAGTCTTTTTTGGGCTATTTGTAGCCTTGGTTTTCTTTATGATTTTAGTCTGGCACCTGAAGGACAGTTTGGCATTGATGTTATTGTCTTTCTAAACTCACCAGAAAGAAAATAAAACAACCCAACAAAAGAGTTAAATACTTACACTTTTTGAATCCTGGTTTTAGCCGATGTTCTCCATGATGTTCAAAACTTTAAAGAGAGATCAGAGATAGAAACCAATTTATTAAAACTATAAAGGCCTTGAAGAGGAACTCCCCTCCAACCTGAGTTCCTGCCTCAAGTGCCATAGACTGGAATGAAAAGGATAGTACAGTAATTACTTGAATCTTTCGAGCTGACATTTCTCAGAAATTATCTTTATTCCTGATTCTCCTGGATGGTTGTAGCTCAGGTCCAGTTCAACCAGGTGAGAGGGGTTGGACGTCAGAGCCGAGACCAGATATTCACACCCTTTCTGTGTGACATGGCAACCAGATAACCTGAGAAAAGTCAGAGGTTGATGCAACTGTTAGATAAATCTCTACAGAACCTTATAACCAGTACAAATAGATGCAAACAATGATTACAACTTAAATTTGTTTCCAATTTATGTTTTAACACCAAAGAAGTAATTACATTATATCCCATTACAGCAGCATTAGGAAAATAGGTTGTATGTAGATGTCAATACGTACTTCAGTATTTTGAGTTTGCAGCATGGACTCGACAGCCCATCACAGAGCATATTCACACCTGAGTCCATCAGATCATTGTTGGTCAAGTCCAGATATTGTAGTGGGGAAAATGGGAACTTCAAGCCAAAGACCAGGTGTTCAATCCACTCTGCAGTCACTTTGCAGTCGTTTAACCTACAAGACAGTTATAGGACCATGACTTGCGATTGCTTACACTTATACAGACCTAATCTAAAGCCTGGACACTAATACACATGGGTCATTATTTCTTATACAACAGAACAACACTATGAACATTCAAAGTCTTTCATTCAGTTCTGAAAAATGCAAGAGCTTTGAAGAGAACGCCCCTGCTTCAATTTCTGCTAACAAGCAACTTCTGAATGAGGCAAATAAAAAGAAAGGAATTTCTTGGTTGAATTGCACAAGACTACTGGGAATCTTGAGATTTCTGGTTCCTACTGCTATGTCTTTGAGAGATATAAGAAATGAGAACCTATAAACATTTGCAAATCCAAAATAAGAAGCATCCGATGCCAGAGTGTTGTGTGAAAATATTGCATGTTTTTGAGCTTGGTGGGATCATCATTTGCCCTCCAAATGCTGGATGCCAGTGATCATCTCTTTTTATAACTATTTCTGGTGAACCAATCATTGTCTTGGAAAAATCTGGAAAAATACATTGTACATAAGACTTTGTTAGGCCCATATCTCTCGTCCAAATTAGGTAAAATAAAAAAGCCCTTAAAAGTCATCCCCATTTGTTGCCGTCTAATTTTTGACAAAACAAAGTTCCTAAATGTCATGTTTGGCCCATTTGACATTGCTCAAGTATTGCCAATACGAAAACTATGGTTCGGTCATCTACTGTGCTCCAAAATCATCTTTGAGAGTCAATGATCACTGAAAGTTGTACTGTTTTTGATGTCCTTCTAATACAGTACAATTTGGGCCAATAAGATGTGTAAAGTAAAGCTTTCAGATACAACGGCAGATCTAAATTTAGTCCAGTCAAAGATGTTCAATTTAGGTTTTTTCTTTTATTTCTCTAAATTAAAGCCAAAACAAACCATAAAAGTTGTGCTTTGTTTTGTTTATATGAAATGGTCAAGTTCAAACTGAGCATCAGAATGGGGAAGAAAAAGGATTTAAATGACTTTGAATGTCACATTGTCACATTGTGTGGACAAAAATGCCTTGTTGATGTCAAAGGACCATGTGTACAGGTCCTTCTCAAAAAATTAGCATATTGTGATAAAGTTCATTATTTTCCATAATGTCATGATGAAAATTTAACATTCATATATTTTAGATTCATTGCACACTAACTGAAATATTTCAGGTCTTTTATTGTCTTAATACGGATGATTTTGGCATACAGCTCATGAAAACCCAAAATTCCTATCTCACAAAATTAGCATATTTCATCCGACCAATAAAAGAAAAGGGTTTTTAATACAAAAAACGTCAACCTTCAAATAATCATGTACAGTTATGCACTCAATACTTGGTCGGGAATCCTTTTGCAGAAATGACTGCTTCAATGCGGCGTGGCATGGAGGCAATCAGCCTGTGGCACTGCTGAGGTCTTATGGAGGCCCAGGATGCTTCGATAGCGGCCTTTAGCTCATCCAGAGTGTTGGGTCTTGAGTCTCTCAACGTTCTCTTCACAATATCCCACAGATTCTCTATGGGGTTCAGGTCAGGAGAGTTGGCAGGCCAATTGAGCACAGTGATACCATGGTCAGTAAACCATTTACCAGTGGTTTTGGCACTGTGAGATGGTGCCAGGTCGTGCTGAAAAATGAAATCTTCATCTCCATAAAGCTTTTCAGCAGATGGAAGCATGAAGTGCTCCAAAATCTCCTGATAGCTAGCTGCATTGACCCTGCCCTTGATAAAACACAGTGGACCAACACCAGCAGCTGACACGGCACCCCAGACCATCACTGACTGTGGGTACTTGACACTGGACTTCTGGCATTTTGGCATTTCCTTCTCCCCAGTCTTCCTCCAGACTCTGGCACCTTGATTTCTGAATGACATGCAGAATTTGCTTTCATCCGAAAAAAGTACTTTGGACCACTGAGCAACAGTCCAGTGCTGCTTCTCTGTAGCCCAGGTCAGGCGCTTCTGCCGCTGTTTCTGGTTCAAAAGTGGCTTGACCTGGGGAATGCGGCACCTGTAGCCCACTTCCTGCACACGCCTGTGCACGGTGGCTCTGGATGTTTCTACTCCAGACTCAGTCCACTGCTTCCGCAGGTCCCCCAAGGTATGGAATCGGCCCTTCTCCACAATCTTCCTCAGGGTCCGGTCACCTCTTCTCGTTGTGCAGCGTTTTCTGCCACACTTTTTCCTTCCCACAGACTTCCCACTGAGGTACCTTGATACAGCACTCTGGGAACAGCCTATTTGTTCAGAAATTTCTTTCTGTGTCTTACCCTCTTGCTTGAGGGTGTCAATAGTGGCCTTCTGGACAGCAGTCAGGTCGGCAGTCTTACCCATGATTGGGGTTTTGAGTGATGAACCAGGCTGGGAGTTTTAAAGGCCCCAGGAATCGTTTGCAGGTGTTTAGAGTTAACTCGTTGATTCAGATGATTAGGTTCAACCAATCCCCTTTGAGCTAAACTGAAATACATTCATTTTCAAAATACATCTTAATACAGATATATTTCTATTACTTTAAATAGAAAAAGGAAACTCACACAGCCTTTTTACTGCTCCTCACTGCTGGTATGAGCCTCCTCCTGCCTTCATCTGTTGTGTTGTAACTCTTTAAATCCAGCTCATCGAGTTCATTCTTGGACACCTGCAGCATGTAGGCCAGGGCAGAGCAGTGAAGGGGAGTCAACTCTTTCTCTGAACGATTGTCCAGTTGAAGATATTCTTGAATCTCGTCTTTGAGTTTATGATCTCTCATCTCAACCATGGTCTGGAAGATGTTGATGCAGCTATCTGGAGACAGGTTCTTTCTTCGAATAGATCTCAGGTATGTTAAGGCTTTCTTCTCTGTATCTTCCTTCGGGTCCACAGATGTCAACATGTCTTGAAGGAATCTTCGGTTGGGCTCAACCAGAAGACCAAGAAGGAATCGCAAGAAAAAATCTAGGTGACCATTCTTCTTCTCCAGCACTTTGTCAACAGTCATCTTTACAAGATCAAGTAAAGCATGGTTTTCATCATCCAAATTAAGGAAGTTCCTGAGCTGTTTGGTTTTCTTGGTTACAAAACATTCATAGACGTAGAGTGCTGCAAAGAACTCTTGGAGGGTCAGATGCACAAAAAAGTAGACCTTTCTCTGGGAGAAGACTTCTTCTTCTCTAAGAACTGTGTTGCAAAAACCAGAGTAGATAGAAGCTTCTTCAGTATCAATGTCGCCGTCTTTCAGGTCTTCCTCATAAAAGATGAGATTATTTTCTAGAAGCTGGATAAATGCCAGCTTTCCGAGTTTCAGAAGGAACTCTTTTTGTGTCGTTAGGACCTTCCCTTTGTGTGCTTCACTCTTCTTTTCATATTTTCTACTTCTGCGTTTTGTTTGGGCAAAAACAAAATGTGCCATCATCTCTGTCAGAGTCTGAGGGATTTCTGTCTTCTCATCTCCACCAAAGACTTCCTGGAATAAGACAGCAGAAATCCAACAGAAGATCGGAATCTGGCACATTATGTCTAGACTTTGTGCGGACTGAATATGTGATGTTATTCTGTCAGCCAGACTTGAATCGTTGCTGAATCTCCTTTTGAAATATTCCACTTTCTGAGGGTCAGTGAACCCTCTTATCTCTGTCACCATGTCAACGTTTTTTGCAGGGATCTGACTGGCAGCAGCTGGACGGGAAGTTATCCAGATGTTTGCATCGGCAAGTAAGTTACTATGGATGAGGTTTGCCAGTAGATTACCTACAGATGTTTTTTCTGTCAGTGATGACACTGCCTTCATGTTCTCAAAGTTTAACTGAAGTCTGCTTTCATCCAGACCATCGAGGATTATTATTATCTTTGCTTTGGCATAATCCGGTGAATCTTTGAAAGGTTGAAGCGCTGGATGAAACTCACTCAGCAGCTCATGGAGGCTTCTCTCTCTTATAATCAGATTTAATTCTCGGAAAGCAAGAATGAAAATTAAGTCAATCTCTTGGTTAGCTTCCTCCTCAGCCCAGTCAAGAATGAACTTCTGAACAGCAAATGTTTTTCCAATGCCTGCAACGCCATTTGTCAGGACTGTTCTCTGGGGTTTCTTTTGGTTGGGCAAAGGTTTAAAGATGTCAGTGAGGTTCACTGTGGAGTCTAATGAAGACTTCTTTTGAAGACTCCCTTTCAGGTGTCTTAACTCATGTTCTTCAGAAACTCCTTCCCTCTCTCCGGTGGTAACATAGAGAGTTGTGTAGATGTTTTTCAGTGAAGTCTGTTGGTCACCATTACCTTCAGAGATGAAAGAGAATTTCTTTTTCATTGCTTTTTGGAGGTTCTTCTTCACTTTTAAAATTGGGTCTTCATCTGTGAAAATCAATACACAACTGTGAAGTTTCATATCAGATGTTATTAACAGTCAACAGACTTTAACCTTAAGCCTCCGCATGCTTAAGTAATGTTTTACAAACTAATGAGGGATCACTAACACTACTCCATGAAGTATTATCAAACTGTAAACATTAGCTGATATTATATTAATAGTACAATAAACAATATTTTTAAATTTTACCATGTGTTTTTCTGGGTTTCTTTCCACACTTTGGACAAGCTGACCGGTCTGCACAATCTCTGCATGACCAGTGTCCACAGGCGAACTTTACCGGATCCCTTAGAGACTGTTCACACACGGAACAGTGGCTTGGTTTGCTAAAAGATGATCAACAAAACATGTCATTCTTTGATGACCTTCTCGAAAGAATGAAAGCTTTAACCCTTGATATTGGTTCTTCTTAACATTTTGTTAACTTTTTTGGTTATGACAAGAAGATGGTGGATTACCTTTGAGTCTTTCCAGGACCAAAGTAAATTGGCTCCATCTTGGATCTATCACTCTTTACAGACTCACTGCTCAGAGCAGGAAGACCAGTCCCACTGAACTGTGAACTACAAATGCATCGCTTTTAACTCAGATTATGTTTTTACATATTGCTCAACAAATTAAGGAGTTACAGCAAAGACATTGCAAGGCTGATTTTGAGCAGAGCCGTCTCAAGGAGGTTCATAACTAGAGGTGTGGTTCAGGTGCGGCTTTGCTCCCAAGCCCAAATTAACATTTGAACTTGATCTGTAAATAAATACGGTTACTCTTTATAATGAAAGCAAAAACTATAGCCATAAAAAAATGAAATTTTATGTTGATTATAAATTTGACTTACTGCAAACTGTACTGTGAAAATGTCTCAATTGACCCAATTTTGCTTCAAGGATTATTGTGAAATCTTTATAAATGGTTTCAGGGTTCTCACCAGGAATTTTTTGAGCATTTCAATATTTTTAACTGTTCCAGGTAGCAGTTTTTAACACATTCATTTATGAATATATATGTGTATAGCTGAATATTCAGATGTTTTTTTTTTCACAATATATTTCATGTAATGTGTATTTCAATGGAAAATGCACATTATAAATGGCTAACAATGAGAATAATAACTATCAATATGTGCCAGTGTTAGGCTGAAATCATGGAAGTGGTTGGCAAAAATAGCACGGCTGGCATAAAAGTAAAATCAAAGGTTCAAAAGGGAGCGCAAACAACCTACCAGCCTACCAGCTTCATTGGCAGTTATTTCCAGCCATCAAAAGGCTTCTTTCTATGCTGGATTGTTGCCAGAGCTCTGTTTCCTCTGCTTGTTAAGCCCTCCAACAGCAGAAATGATGTCTTTGTCAATGACTGACGCAGTGCTAGTACTAGCTGCTGGCCTGTCATTTTGCTCCACGCCATTAGTGGAATGACCGTCACCCAATTTGTCCTTAGCAGCTATCGGGAAGAGTGCCGTGATATGACGCCGTTTAACCCTTCGAAGCTAACATGATTTTAGAAAGCTTTACCGTTAGCGGTCACACAGGGTCATAGGATGACAGGAAGCGGGAACCGACTCAATGCATGCGCAATAGCCGACATAAAAACCACACAGAGAGGGAGCCCAGACGTCAGTCAAAAGGCCGAATGCTCATAAAAAAATGTGTGTGTGACAACTTTCAGCGTAGTGGCACACTACGCTGAAATGCGCTGGCGAGAACCCTGGGTTTCAGACAGCTGTTCTTCTTGCTTTTTTTTCCCAAAGTATTTTGGGTTTTTTCAGAATGTCCTGAAACTTTTCCCCCTTTTTATGGGATCTGCTAAGTTCCATAGCAAAAAGTACCGTAATCAGGTGGGAAAATCTTGTATGACCCAAAGAACTACAGCTGGGATGCAAAACCAGATTCTCCCTGAAGCAATTACTCAAGGGTTTAAATAGTTTTGTAAATGACAAACTATTGTTTTTGACCAATGAAGTTTTTAAATCACTGCAAATCTGGAACCAATAAAGGTCAAAAGGCATCTCAAACGTGGTTTCTGTCAAGATTAGTCTCTGCTTCACGCTTGAGAGGTCAAGTAACTTCTTCATGAGTAGACAAATCAGAGCTTTGTCTCCAGTTTACAAGTTAGCATTTCCAGTCTGTTGTAAGGAAGAAAAAGCAGAGCTGAAAGGACAAGCTCTGAATTTACAGATCCACCTATAATCCAAATTGCCTTTTACTTAGTAGATATACACCTCAACTTAAGGAATGAGATCCCACATCCAAGCAGCTGACATACGTTTCCTCCCAAGAGTAGCTAGGCTCTCCATGACAGATGAAAGGTGAGTAGCTCTGTTGTCCAGGTGGGAGCTAAGGAAAGAGCTGCTGCTCCTCTCCATCAAAAGGAGCCACCTGAGGTTGTTTTGTTATTTGATTAGGATGCCTCTTTGATGAGCATAGTCAATTAGGAGGAGACTCTGAATACGGCAGAAGGACAAGATATCTTGTTTGGCCTCGCTATACCTCAAAGTTCCCCAGGTCCAAAAGAAAGATGTCCGAGTTTCATTCCTGGACCTGTCAAAATTGCCACACAGATGGTGACCCGGATCACCACCAAAATTTTATGGATTCTTGAGTTAAGACACACCTCTGGAAAAAAATCATGAGGATTGTCTGCAACTTTTTACGGTAATTTGTTATCACACATACAACCCAAATATGTCCAATGGAAGTGTGTGTTAGACTTAGTAGAAATGAATAAAAGCTGACAGCTCTGACAGGTTCTTCTTTTTAATGTGCTGTTAACTTTTTTAGTTATGACAACTAGATTGTGGTTTACCTTTGAGTCTTTCCAGGACCAAAGAAAATTGCCTCATCCTTGGATCTATCACTCTTCATAGACACATTGCTCGGTGCAGGAAGACCAGTCCCACTGACCTGTGAACTACAAATGCAAAGCTTTTAGCTCAGATGATGTTTTTACAGATTTCTCAACAAATTAAGGAGTTACAGCAAATACTCTGCAAGGCTGATTTTGCAAGAAAAAGCTTCTGGTATAATTAGTTTCTTGTTTACGCCCAACTGCAGGCAGAACCAGAGGAAGAGAGCTGAAGAAATATCCTGAGCCTGAATTTTTTTCCATGACTGGAAGGTGAGTGGCTATGTTTGCAACACACCTTTAATGCATAACATATAATATTATAAGATAATAATATATAATAACCCTTTAAAACTTTGAAACCCTTTAAACCATGCACGGTTTATGGTCTTGTGGGCTCCTGGGCCCAAATGTATAAGAAGCCTTTCATTTTAACCTTGGTCATCCATTCATTTTGATCAAGGAGGAGTCTGAGAATATGCTTCCCCTTAAATGATAGATTCTGATTAATTTTGGCAATATAAATGGACAACAGTCAGACAGAAGTCGGACAAACCCAATGTGAGCCAACACAGTAGATTCTTTGGGCAGAGCCCCAGACTTCAGGGCCCTCTGAGCTCTTAGGCCCATGGGCCTGGTAGACAAGTTCACCAATCCATCCCTGCTTTTAACTAGTCACTTCACTGCCTGCCTATTGCTTAGTGTGCGTTCACAACAATAGCTACTAAAGCTCACATCACTAGAAGTAATTCACTTTCAATTGACAAGAGCAACAAAAATGACAATAACACTTAATTCGAAGGGGATGACATAAGAATGACATAACCCTGTCAGAAACATGACATGAATCATGAATATGTATCATGGACATAAACTGGCCTAAAACGAGCCAGAGGAAAAGGGGCAATAGCTAGCATGCTGCCTTGAAACAGAGAGGTGCGTGAGGACGAGTTTACCCTCCGCTAACTTCTTCCATAAACTGACGAGTGGAGGAATGATGGTAATGGCAGATCTAGCTCAGCCATGAAAGAGGAGATGCAAATGTTTAGATATTTCACACGATCGGTCAATGAGGGTGGGACGTCTGCCTTGGCTGTTGTCCCCGCAAATGTGAGTTGTGTTGAATGGCTTGGGCGGCTGCTTTATGATTAGATTCTGATTCGTGCCATGACAGAACTTTTCTTCCACTAGTTGCATACAGCAACCTCCTTGCGCACAAAGTGCAAAAACATGCACCCGGTTGCCAGAGCTTTTGGTACCAGCTCCTAAAGGGTTTTCCGTTGCTACCCACTGCCTTTATCCAAGCCCAGCAGCAATTACGCTCTGTGTCTTTATTGACATCTTTAGTGTCTTGCCCTGGCTTCATAAACATGCGGTCCATGCTCGGTGCGTGTTCCCAGTATGAGCAACACAGCAGCAGCACACGAACCGACTGCTGGATCTGAATTAAAGTTCTGCCAAGACCCAAGTCCCAACCCCACCCTATTTCTGATTGGCTAGTATGTATATCTAGTCCAGATGAAGGTAAAAGCTGCCCCTCTGTTAGATCCAGAGGAATGTCTGTTCAAATCTCTAATCCTGAATTTTTCTCCCCACAGGTGCACCGGCGTGCTATCAGCCCTGTAAATAGCAATAATAAACCCAGAAATTATCAGAAAAAACAAAACAAAAAAGAAAACCAAAACACAACTACAAAGACTGAAAGCCCTAAAAATGGCAGAATTATCAATAGACAACCCAAATATTTCCAAAGTGTGCATTTAGACTTAGAAATGAATAAAAGCTGACAGCTCTGACAGGTTCCTCTTTTTAATGTGCTGTTAACTTTTTTAGTTATAACAGCTAGATTGTGGTTTACCTTTGAGTCTTTCCAGGACCAAAGAAAATTGCCTCATCCTTGGATCTATCACTCTTCATAGATACAACACTTGGAGCACGAAGACCAGTCCCACTGAACTGTGAACTACAAACAGAAATCTTTTAACTCAGAGAATATCTCTGCATAATATTATCTATAGATTTGACTAATGTATATCAAAGACAAATTAAGAAATTAAAACCCAAACCTTTTCAGTTGTTGGTCATCAGATAGGTATGATATTTAATGAAATAGATAAGACCAGATATAATCTTAACATAAACTGAGTTCATTCATAACCTTGGTTATAACATAAAACTGTGTAAAAGCTGTCAGTCATTGCACATTTCTTTGAATTTTGCCTTTAATTAATATCTAATCTACTATACTTTGAAGGTGGTCTTGGTTATTATCTTAAGTTTTTCTTTGGATTCTATTTTTTGTTCAGTCCTTGATCAATTTCAACGAAAGGAATGTCATTAAGCCATTTGACTCATGCCTATGGACAATGCAGGCAACAACGTGCTAACACAATATGCTCAGAAAAAAACGTTATACAGTTTTATTTCTGTTTTAATTTGTTTTGTTTGTATTGTAGTTACCTGTCAGGCAGCTCAGTGGAGGAGCTTGTTGGTTCTTCAGATACTGAAGAGGAAGTGCTTGCAGATGAAGACTCTGACAACCTCCTCCTCTTCCTTTCAGCCATTTCTGCTGCAGCAACTAAAAGCAAAAACAAAATAGAAATATTTAATTGCCATACTGTTGCTGAAAATTGTACAATATCATTTACCATCAACCCACATTCCTGATTCCTCCCATCATTAGAAAATGTACCCACCACTGTATGTAAAAGATCTACATATGGTCTCGGCCTTAAGGGCAGTTTTATTGTCCAACCAACTGGCCAAATATTTTATATGCAAATATTAATACTTGTCGTACTCGTCGTCTTCCACTTTATCCGGGACCGGGTCGCGGAGGCAGCACTCGGTAGAGACACCCTGACTTCCCTCTCCCCAGACACCTCCTCCAGCTCCTCTAGGAGAAGCCAAAGCCGTTCCCAGTCCAGCCAAGAGACATAGTCCCTCCAGTGTGTCCTGGGTCGTCCCCTGGGCCTCCTCCAGGTGGGACGTGCCTGGAACACCTCCCGAGGAAGGCGTTCAGGTATAGATGCCCGAGCCACCTCAACTGGCTCCTCTCGATGTGGAGGAGCAGCGGTTCTACTCCGAGCCCCTCCCGGATGGGCGAGCTCCTCACCCTATCTCTAAGGGAGTGCCCTACGGAGGAAGCTCATTTCAGCCGCTTGTATCCGGGATCTCGTTCTTTCGGTCATAACCCAAAGTTAATGGCCATAGGTGAGGGTAGGAACGTAGACCGACCGGTAAATCAAGAGCTTCGCTTTTCGGCTCAGCTCTCTCTTCACCACAATGGACCGGCACAGTGCCCCCATTACTGTGGCAGCCACACCGACCCATCTGTCGATCTCCTGCTCCATTCTTCCCTCAACCTTGAACAAGACGCCAAGATACTTGAACTCTTCCACTTGAGGCAGGAACTCCCCTCCAACCTGAAGAGGGTGGGCTACCTTTTTCCGGTCGAGAACCATGACTTGGAGGAGCTGATCTTCATCCCAGCCGCTTCACACTTGGCTGGGAACTGCCCCAGTGCTTGCTGTAGGTGTACTGCATATATATATATATATATATATATAAACATTTTAATGCTATATGTAATAACATTAATTAATAACTATTATATTAATATACTATTAATAACTATAATTATTAATAACATTTTAATGCTATATGTAGTATAGAAACAAAATAAATAAAGCAAATTGTAACAAAATAGAAGAGGAAAATGTCCACTTAGGTTGCTTTTGCATAAAAACAAAAAATCACCTACGTCACCATAAAATATAACTATTTTAGGTAAAGCACTAATTGTAAACAACACTAAACTGTAAGCTTTAGCCTAATAAACTATGCAGATTTTTTGTTGCGCCACTCATTGTAACGTTCTCAATGAACACACTGTGACCGTCCTCCTCCTCTCTCCTGCTACATGCTATGGAAGCAAATGTTTCCCAATATTGAAATTAAAATGGATTGATACAAATGCTTTTTCATTTTCAAAATAAAGCTGCATTTTTTGACTCATAAATAAATTAAAACTGAATCATCCAAACTGCATTTTCATTTTCTTCTCCAAGACTTCTTAGTTTGTAAATTAATTAAAATGATAAATAAAATAACGTTTAATGTTTCATCCATTTTCCACATTTCACTGTGGTTTCCGGTCTGCTGACACATACTATTAGATTTTGTTGCCGTTCCAGGGCAGCTGCAGCTTCCCTTAGCAGCTCTGGTCAATATTTGGACTTGGTGACACCGCTCCCTAACGCACAAGTTGCGTAATGGTCCGGTCTGGGGCAGGAGAAGATGAGTTGCCACTGACATCATTCTCCTGCGCTGCTCGAAATTGCGAAGTCAATTTAATTTATGGAACACTTTTTGCAGGGGCAGACATGAAAAGGAAAAAGCATTTTCCTCTTAGTTTTCTCCTTAGTTGTGTCACACAATGAGCAGTCTTGAAGAAGAAAATTAAACAGTTTGAAAAATCTATTATCAATTTCATTTATGAGTCAAAAAATGCAGCTATGACTTTAAATTGAAAAAGCATTTATGTTAATCAATTTTAATTTTAATTAAAACAGCATGCAGCCTGCTTCAGTCAGTGTGAGGAAAACAAACAATGAGCAATGAGCATGCGCGCTGTCATACCTACCCCCTTTCTGTTTCCGTATTTAGTTGCTTAAGTAATATAATCTAATTTAAGATTAAATGAAATTGAAACGTAGCATTATAAGCAAACAGAACAGTAAAAAAAAAACTCGCGGCTCTCTCTAGCTAAGACTCGAGTCCTATCGTTCAAGGTAAAGAGTCGTTCAAAAAGAATCGATTCGTTCGTGAATACTTACAATACTACTTAGTGCAGGGGGCACAGACGAGATTTACGGTAGATTTGGTTTGACGTGGCGTTGCCTTGTCTTGCCTGTATGATTGTTAGCAAATTTTATTTTTGTTTACTTCCAGCTCTGAACACACGTCTTCCCTTTGTTTGCTGGCCGATTTGTTAACGACGTAAACGCCCTCATTTCAACCCCAAACGTCCGGCTGAACTAAAATACGAGTTTAAACTATATATTTACGTGTTTCTATTCAGTATGAGGCAGCAGCTGCTGAGGAAGCTGTAGTTTTACCCTCTGAGTAAAAACAACATGTCTGCTCTGCTGCTGTAACCTGCTACGCAGATAAAAATACAACCACAAGCACCAACATGTCCGAGTCCGACATGAGCGCATAGCAAAGGCAACCAGATACCCACCGTCCACTGCTCAGGTTCACTGGTCCTTTCAATATTTAGACCCTCTCAACGAGTCCTGAAGAGCAACTTTAACCGTGAAACGTCGCAGGGCGCCGTGGAAAGTCCCGTCTGGTGTCAACAACTAGTTTACTTTCAGTTTCGTTTTATGTTCTTATGTAAAGAAGAGTGTTGCACCAGGTAAATGAAATATAAAGGTGACTAATCGCTGAAATGTAATAAGTTCCTGCCACAATTAATAAAAAAAAAAATAACCAGCAAAATCCTAATTTACCCTTATAGGCAAATAAAACTAAGCTTTACTTCACAGTTTCACTGTAAAAGCTTCTGCAACATTACAAGATGTAAACAGAAGGTCCCAGATCTGATAATTACATGATCTCAGTAGAACCGTTAATTCAAATACAAGTAATTAAAATACTAAATATGAAACTAAAAGATGAGCTTTATTTGTGGCCATAACGAATGAATAAATGTAAATATGGTTTGATTTTCTTTTAAGGATCCAAATAATGAAAACAAAATATTTGCAAAAAGACTAAATTCATATTTCTACAACATTGAATGCGACCATCATGAAGCTACTGTGACTGTAGGAGGCGCTGTTTCTTCTGTACACCGCTTACTTTTTCACCACCAAACAAATAACATATGACATGATTTCCAAAATATTTTCATGTGACCCTGATATCAGAACACTCCCTCCTCCCATATATAGGCATTGACGGTAAGTTGAGGTGTACAGTTTTTATCAGTATATGATAAAAACACGACATTTTTTCAATCCTTTTTGCAGTGATTTCATGTTTTTATTATTTTAAATCTAAAAAATAAAAACCAACCAAATTTAAATCTCTACTTATTTGTTTTTTTATAATTCTATGTATATATATTTTCATGTAAAACGAAAACAAAATAACAACCAAATTTTTTTTTTTCATTGAGAAAACAAAAGTTTCAAAACATCCACAGATCATGAACAAAAGAGTAAGAAATCTACATCCAGTAAAGCCAAGTTATACAAATGTGCAAGCAAGTGAAGGAAAGGCAAAACCTAACTCAAAAATGGAGACATAATGAAGACTAACAGCAGAAGAAACTGCAGTTTAAATCAGAAAGTCCTCCTGTGCGCAGCAGGTTTTATTGCTTTCAGTGTTTACACTTAAAAGCAGAGCTTTTGTGTGATGAAATACCAGGAATAATTCAATCGTATTTGTTTGTACTGGGAAAATCAGTTTTATTCAAAATCTCATATTCAAAACTTTATTATATGTTTATAATTATTACATTATGTCAAACAAATAGACACATTATATATTCCACTCATGATTATGTATGCAAAGCCAAAACAGCAGTCTTTTTTTTTATATATATATTGATTAGATAAACCTTAAACAATTCCCCTCAAACATGCAGCACTGAACGCGTACATGACGCGCCCTGTGTGCGTGCAGCATCACTGACTGACAGTCTGTGGTTAGCGTTAGCTTTCGCTACTTTCCTTAACTGTTCATCGGTTTAGCAGCAGCGGATCTATCATTCCAGTTAGTGGAATATGGGTTAGCAAAGCTAACTTTTTGGTTAGCTATTTCGACCACTGTTAATTATTTTGTAGATGATCTGCACGGAGGAACAGTTCTTAGCACTGTTGTCTCACAGCAAGAGGGTTTTAGGTTCAAATTCGGGCCTGCATACTTTTTGCTTTGAATTTTCCGCTCTCCCAATGCATGGCTGTTAATTAACCAATTAATGGTCAAAATTGTCTTTCACTTAGTCTTGTGTGTCTCTGTGTTTGTCAAACGTATTCTATACAGTAATATAAACCCACTACTGTACAGGATTGAAAACTGACTACAGCAGAAATGTCACCGCAACACAAAGAACAAGTTGTGCTTTAAAACTTTAACTGTAATCGACTTCAGGTTTTTTACATAAATATAGTTTTTTTGTTTTTGTTCATGAAGAAGCACAAGTTAATAAACACCAGTTTTATTTTTATAAAGTTTATAAATGGTTTCTCTTAGTAAAAAAATAGAAACAAAAACTACATAGATAGATAGATAGATAGATAGATAGATAGATAGATAGATAGATAGATAGATGATAGGAGTACCTAAGTAGTAGTAAATATTTGTATTGTATCTGTAAATATCAAATATCAATGTAGTTCTTCACTACAAGTTTTGTGTGCATTAATAGCATTTTAATGGCATCTATAATGTAGAAACAAAAGAAAGAAAGTAAATTGCAACAAAATAGTAGAGAGAAAAAAAGGTGCACTTGAGTTGCTTTTGCAGAAATCGAAATAACCTGCGTTACTGCTGAAAATAACTATTTAGGCAACGCACTAATGATAAACAACACTGAACTGTAAACATGAACCAAATAAAGTGTGCAAGCGTTTTGTTGCGCCATATTGTGACCGTACTTCTCTCTCCCACTGAAGGCAGCCTGTCTCTGCGTGGCACTGTCACGGGCCTGCCGCAATGACACGTGATGAAAACAAACAATGAGCAATGAGCATGCGCTCTGTCTGCTCATACCTACAGCCTTTATGTCTCCTTATTAAGTCGCTTAAGTAATATAATGTAATTTAAGATTAAATTAAATTGAATACGTCGCATTATAAGCAAACAAAACAGTAAAAAGCAAAGAACGGCTCTCACTAAGACTCGAGTCCTATCGTTCAAGGTAAAGAGCCGAACGAAAACACACGAACGAATACTACTTACAATACTACTTACAATACTACTTACAATACTACTTACAATACTACTTACAATACTACTTACAATACTACTTACAATACTACTTCCAGCTAGTACAGGGGGCAGAGACGAGAAAACTTCCGCCTTACTGCAGTTGAGGAGACAAGGCATTTATTTGACGTGGCGTTGCCTTGTCTTGCCTGTATGATTGTTTGCAGATTTTATTTTTGTTTACTTCCAGCTCTGAACACACGTCTTCCCTTTGTTTGCTGGCCGATTTGTTAACGACGTAAACGCCCTCATTTCAACCCCAAACGTCCGGCTGAACTAAAATACGAGTTTAAACTATATATTTACGTGTTTCTATTCAGTATGAGGCAGCAGCTGCTGAGGAAGCTGTAGTTTTACCCTCTGAGTAAAAACAACATGTCTGCTCTGCTGCTGTAACCTGCTACGCAGATAAAAATACAACCACAAGCACCAACATGTCCGAGTCCGACATGAGCGCATAGCAAAGGCAACCAGATACCCACCGTCCACTGCTCAGGTTCACTGGTCCTTTCAATATTTAGACCCTCTCAACGAGTCCTGAAGAGCAACTTTAACCGTGAAACGTCGCAGGGCGCCGTGGAAAGTCCCGTCTGGTGTCAACAACTAGTTTACTTTCAGTTTCGTTTTATGTTCTTATGTAAAGAAGAGTGTTGCACCAGGTAAATGAAATATAAAGGTGACTAATCGCTGAAATGTAATAAGTTCCTGCCACAATTAATAAAAAAAAATAACCAGCAAAATCCTAATTTACCCTTATAGGCAAATAAAACTAAGCTTTACTTCACAGTTTCACTGTAAAAGCTTCTGCAACATTACAAGATGTAAACAGAAGGTCCCAGATCTGATAATTACATGATCTCAGTAGAACCGTTAATTCAAATACAAGTAATTAAAATACTAAATATGAAACTAAAAGATGAGCTTTATTTGTGGCCATAACGAATGAATAAATGTAAATATGGTTTGATTTTCTTTTAAGGATCCAAATAATGAAAACAAAATATTTGCAAAAAGACTAAATTCATATTTCTACAACATTGAATGCGACCATCATGAAGCTACTGTGACTGTAGGAGGCGCTGTTTCTTCTGTACACCGCTTACTTTTTCACCACCAAACAAATAACATATGACATGATTTCCAAAATATTTTCATGTGACCCTGATATCAGAACACTCCCTCCTCCCATATATAGGCATTGACGGTAAGTTGAGGTGTACAGTTTTTATCAGTATATGATAAAAACACGACATTTTTTCAATCCTTTTTGCAGTGATTTCATGTTTTTATTATTTTAAATCTAAAAAATAAAAACCAACCAAATTTAAATCTCTACTTATTTGTTTTTTTTATAATTCTATGTATATATATTTTCATGTAAAACGAAAACAAAATAACAACCTAATTTTTTTTTTTCATTGAGAAAACAAAAGTTTCAAAACATCCACAGATCATGAACAAAAGAGTAAGAAATCTACATCCAGTAAAGCCAAATGTGCAAGCAAGTGAAGGAAAGGCGAAACCTAACTCAAAAATGGAGACATAATGAACACTAACAGCAGAAGAAACTGCAGTTTAAATCAGAAAGTCCTCCTGTGCGCAGCAGGTTTTATTGCTTTCAGTGTTTACACTTAAAAGCAGAGCTTTTGTGTGATGAAATACCAGGAATAATTCAATCGTATTTGTTTGTACTGGGAAAATCGGTTTTATTCAAAATCTCATATTCAAAACTTTATTATATGTTTATAATTATTACATTATGTCAAACAAATAGACACATTATATATTCCACTCATGATTATGTATGCAAAGCCAAAACAGCAGTCTTTTTTTTAAATATATATTGATTAGATAAACCTTAAACAATTCCCCTCAAACATGCAGCACTGAACGCGTACATGACGCGCCCTGTGTGCGTGCAGCATCACTGACTGACAGTCTGTGGTTAGCGTTAGCTTTCGCTACTTTCCTTAACTGTTCATCGGTTTAGCAGCAGCGGATCTATCATTCCAGTTAGTGGAATATGGGTTAGCAAAGCTAACTTTTTGGTTAGCTATTTCGACCACTGTTAATTATTTTGTAGATGATCTGCACGGAGGAACAGTTCTTAGCACTGTTGTCTCACAGCAAGAGGGTTTTAGGTTCAAATTCGGGCCTGCATACTTTTTGCTTTGAATTTTCCGCTCTCCCAATGCATGGCTGTTAATTAACCAATTAATGGTCAAAATTGTCCTTCACTTAGTCTTGTGTGTCTCTGTGTTTGTCAAACGTATTCTATACAGTAATATAAACCCACTACTGTACAGGATTGAAAACTGACTACAGCAGAAATGTCACCGCAACACAAAGAACAAGTTGTGCTTTAAAACTTTAACTGTAATCGACTTCAGGTTTTTTACATAAATATAGTTTTTTTTTTTTTGTTCATGAAGAAGCACAAGTTAATAAACACCAGTTTTATTTTTATAAAGTTTATAAATGGTTTCTCTTAGTAAAAAAATAGAAACAAAAACTAGATAGATAGATAGATAGATAGATAGATAGATAGATAGATAGATAAATAGATAGATAGATAGATAGATAGATAGATAGATAGATAGATAGATAGATAGATAGATAGATAGATAGATAGATAGATAGATAGATAGATAGATAGATAGATAGATAGATAGATAGATAGATAGATAGATAGATAGATAGATAGATAGATAGATAGATAGATGATAGATAGATAGATAGATAGATAGATAGATAGATAGATAGATAGATAGATAGATAGATAGATAGATAGATAGATAGATAGATAGATAGATAGATAGATAGATAGATAGATAGATAGATAGATAGATAGATAGATAGATAGATAGATAGTTGGATGGATGGATGGATAGATAGATAGATAGATAGATAGATAGATAGATAGATAGATAGATAGATAGATAGATAGATAGATAGATAGATAGATAGATAGATAGATAGATAGATAGATAGATAGATAGATAGATAGATAGATAGATAGATAGATAGATAGATAGATAGATAGATAGATAGATAGATAGATAGATAGATAGATAGATAGATAGATAGATAGATAGATAGATAGATAGATAGATAGATAGATAGATAGATAGATAGATAGATAGATAGATAGATAGATAGATAGATAGATAGATAGATAGATAGATAGATAAATAGATAGATAGATAGATAGATAGATAGATAGATAGATAGATAGATGATAGGAACCTGAAGAAACATAAGCATACTTGTGTTTGCAGTGCCAGTTTTAATTTTATTGTGAGTTGGGACACACAGTTAAAGCTTTCTGAAGGGCACTTCAACAGCACAAAACCAAGACAACAACCGGCTTCCCTTTTTCACTCCATCAGACACATTTATCAAAACTACACCATCTGACAGCAAAATACAGATTTTAAACATTAACATCTGACCATCCTTTAAAATTATACCAGTTCCTGACCAAACATGGCTTTGACATCAGAGTGCATTCTCTTCTTCTGTTCACTTTTTTAGTTTTCTATCATAAATTTGCAGAGTTTACTGCCATTTCTGACATTGTTTTCACTTGTTTATTGTCCGATTCCCGGCTGAGGAGGAGTACAGTCGCTGACGTCCTCCCAGGACGAAGATGTGAAACCTGCAGGGGCAGAGATTGAGTGAGAGGCGGGCGTGTGGCCGAAACCTTGGTACCGCCCGACTGAGGAAGGGGAGGAGGGCATAGACGTTGCTGCTCCAACAACGGGATCCTGGGAGGTGGAGTTCAGCAGGCCAGTGTGCTCAGTGTGCTCTGGTCGAGCTGCTGCTCCAAAGTACATCTTGTTGGGACGTCCCAGGAAAGTACGACCTGAAGGGACAGGTGGATAGGGACCTCTGAAAAAACTGGTCTGATAAGTTTTGATTTACTGTGAAAACCATCTTGATAAAAAGTAATGTTCTCATGATGCATAGTACTTGGTTTACAATCCTGTAGGAAGCATTGCTATGATTTTGACAGGTTTTGCAACGTTAAGTCCTAACTTACCAACATTGCGGACCTGCTCCGTGACGTCAGCTCGGATGTCGGAGAAATCCCACATGGCCAGAAAACTGTCAAAACATGATCCCTCCTCTGCTTCCTGGGGGAAAGGAAAAACAGGTAAACTTGGGAGTCTGTATGGATGGATGGACGGATGGATGGATGGATGGATGGACGGATGGATGGATGGATGGATGGATGGATGGATGGATGGATGGATGGATGGATGGACTGCAGATACCTGAACATAGGGTTTGTAGGTAAAGGTGTAGTGGTGAGCGATAGCAGCCAGGAACATCTCTATGCAGATGATGAAGTCCTGTGTGGTAAATCAAACATTTGATCAATCATCCAGTTTTAGAAAGCAAAAATTAAGGACAAGTCTTGAAAAACTAAAACATGAGTAAAATATCAACTTTAATTTGACCAGTTCAACAAAGGAACCAATACTTCTGGTGTAAAAGATAGTCGGAAGGAGAAACATCCTGCTGGCTCAGTCAATTGTACTTTTCAGAAAATTCTGTGCATGGAAACTGAATGTTTTCAAAATGGGTATAAATATGTAACTAAATGGTATCAGTGGTGTATTTTTTAAAATATATTATGACCTGCAGTCCAGTAGCTACAGCCTCCACACTGTCCCAGTCCCAGGTGTGTTTGTCAGAGATCACACCTACTTTCACCAGGAAGGCTATAAAAACTGCTTGCCTGCAGAGAAACCAACAGTACTCACTAAGTTATATAACAATCGTTTTATAAAAATAAGGCACCAAACGGGTTCAGTCATGTTTCCCGTCTTACCAGAATGAGACAAACACCACCAGTTTGACGCAGAGGAATTTTCCCACGGGCCTGATGGGAGTCAGCTCATCTTTGAGGGCTCGATAAAGCAGAACCAGGCAGTACATGGCAAACTGTGGACAGTGGTGGACCAACACAAACATGAATCTCGGCAAAAAGAGACTAATCAAAATGATCAGGAGAAAAACCACCAACAGTTTTCTGTTGTCAAAGGAGCAGCATCAATAGAAACATGTTTTTAATCATACGGGCAAGAGAGGAAATAAACTGAAGGATTTATGTTTCAGAAAATTAAGAAAAATGATTTAAGTACTACCACATAAAACTCTAAAACCTAATATACTGTTGAAAATCTACTGTGGTTTGTAAAATAATTAATAATAAACATTTCCACGTTTTATCATTTTACAACCACCTTCAATCAGTAATATTGGGATTTTATGTGACAGACCAACACAAAGTGATGGAAAAGCAACTGTATTCATTTCCCTCTGATTCGATATTTGGTAGAATCCTCTTGGTCTGCAAGCTTTGTACCTCTAGAGGCTACAATTGCAAAATAACTTTCTTTAACAATTGCTTTCTTCTTGCAACCCTTTTTAAAAGCGAAAATCTTGGAGTGTTCGACTTATAGTTTTCCTGTCAACAGAGTCTCCCACCTGAGCTACGGATTTCTGCAGCTCATCCAGAGTTATTATGAGCCTTGTGGTAGCTTCCTCCCACTTCACCTGTATGTGGTACTTTGTGCTGGTCTTTATATTTATCAACCATATTAAAATAAAATAACATTTGTGTTTTCAATGTAAAAAGTTACAAGCTATCTTTCAGTTCATTGTATCTAATTTTGAGGAACCTGAAAGGCTTCATGGTTTATTTACATGTTGTTATTTATAGTGTGTGGGACCTCATGGTGCATTCAAGACACCTTACAAATGTAGGAATCTACACCTATATGGTAGCAACTGTTGATTAAAACAGTGAAATAAATTTCTTTCTTCTCTATTAAATAAGTAAACATAAAAGTTTCTTTATTTGCAGTTTCTACGGGTATGTTGTGCTTACCAGCTGTGATATGTTGTTGACTATAACCAGGTAGGACCAGGCGTTTCTGAAGCTGAAATTGGCTTCATCATAAACTCCACAGAGCTGGCAGATGCTGCAGAAATAGATGAAAACACTAAGCTACACGTTTCACTAATCATATCTCAAAGTTTCAAAAATACTTTGCTTGGAGAGTATTATAGTTAAAACTATAATAACTGGACTGAAAATGAGTAAAAAAAGCAGCAAAATCTTAACATAACTTTAAAAACCTGTAGAAAATGCAGAGAACTACTGATAGAGGCCACTTTAAATGATTAACAATGACCAGGAAGGAAAACAGTTTGAAATGATGAGACATACAGTACAGACCATAAGTGTGGACACACCTTCTCATTCAAAGAGTTGTCTTTATTTTCATGACTATGAATATTGTAGCTTCACACTGAAGGCATCAAAACTATGAATTAGCACATGTGGAATTATATACTGAACAAAAAAGTGTGAAACAACTGAAAATATGTCTTATATTCTAGGTTCTTCAAAGTAGCCACTTTTTGCTTTGATTACTGCTCCGCACACTCTTGGTATTCTGTTGATGAGCTTCAAGACGTAGTCACCTTAAATGGTTTTCACTTCACAGGTGTGCCCTGTCAGGTTTAATAACTGGGGTTTAAAGCCTTATAAATGGGGTTGGGACCATCAGTTGTGTTGTGCAGGAGGTGGATACAGTATACAGCTGATAGTCCTACTGAATAGACTGTTAGAATTTGTATTATGGCAAGAAAAAAGCAGCTAAGTAAAGAAAAACGAGTGGCCATCATTACTTTAAGAAATGAAGGTCAGTCAGTCCGAACAATTGGGAAAACTTTGAAAGTGTCCCCAAGTGCAGTCGCAAAAACCATCAAGCGCTACAAAGAAGGTGTATCCAAACTTTTGGTCTGTACTGTATAAGTGTTACAGCATCACTTCCATAAGAGGAAAAACCCTTACAGTGCTATAACTGTAGTGACAGGTCGGACCACAGTGTACTGAAGGACTCCCAGCTTGCACCTGAACAGCAGCACCCTGTAAAAGAAATAAAAACAGCAATGAACACCTTCATCTTTACCCACTCATTATGTACTGCAACCCCCCTACACTCCTCTTACTCTCCCATCGGCCACGGCGGGCAGCAGCACAGCGGTGGCAGGTGCGGCTGCTGCTGCTGCACCTCCAGCATGAGCACCAGGCTTGGGTACTGGTTGCTCAGGAAGTTGAGCAGGAACACCAGGAAGTTGTAGATAACATAGGCCTCGTAGCACTCCCTGCATGTGTCCACATAGATGGCCAGGCTGGGGTACCGCAGGCCCAGCCACTGAACAGAAGGAACAAGAGGGAGCTGAAGACACGATTAACATTATCAGAAGATTTAAATCACTTGTGGAGAGTCACATGGGAGAAGTTTATTAGCTGTAACGGAGCTAACTGATTATAAACAGCTCAAGCCATCTCATATCAGGGCTTATCACAGTGCCATGTTGTCTTTTATTAAGATTTGATGTTATGGCAACACAGATGGATAAAATGGCCAGCTGAGCATCTCTGTGTGTGTATGTGTGTGTGTGTGTGTGTGTGTGTGTGTGTGTGTGTGTTTGTGTCTCATTAATGACTCACACTGTCCAAGCTGTAGATCGGTACCATCCACAGAATCCTGGAAGATGATAACAAACCAGCAGGGTTGAGTATTTCTGTGTCAGGTTTTAAGTTTAATGCACCTTATTCAAATTTCAGTGGAAACTCTGGGATGCTTTCAGAATGTTGTCAAAATTATCCTCATAGTGCATGTATGTATCATTATCTCGATATCTGTAAGGTAGTTTTAGAGGTTTCTGTGCAGATTGAGGTACCAACCAGGGCTGGAGCTAAACCCAATTTGAATTTAACCTTAGTAGAAATTATTTCAACAGCAAAAAGAACCACCTCTGTGCCACATTACATTACTAAACGTCTTCCAGTTAATTTTTGATTACTCCTCTGTTGTGTTGTCCATTTCTGCAGAGGACCACAGCGCGGGCACACAGTTTACCAACAGAAATCACTTACTTGTTTGATTATTCCAGCAAACAGAATGTCTTATCTATGAACTCTGTTTTAAACAACAGTCGGTGTTTATAAACAGCGTTGATCAGCATTTTCAGCCTATAACCTGTTTTAGAGAACCCTGAAAATGGGAGTTAAACACAATGTTTCAAGCAGGATTTCTAAATGTCAGCTGATGATGTTACCAGAACTGGCAGTGTTTATAAATGAAGCAGCAAGTTGCACATATACAGAACGTCCAGTTGAAAACAGCAACCATGACCTATTTTCAGTGCATTCAAACAAAGAGCAAAGAAATTAGTGAGTGTGATAATCCAAATTTTTTATTATTGCTTTTTATAAACATACAGATAAACTAACAAGATTTAAAACCAAACAGGCGCTATAGCCACACATTTTACTCCATGCAACTTTAATCAAACCACAACTACATCGTCATGACTCCTCTGTAACATCCAGTCACAAATTAAATTTTAAATCACCTGCTAAACCTTTACTGCTTTTATTTAACTTTAACGAGTTAAGCCACCTGTGACTCGATGGATGGTCCTAAGGAACTAGTCAGATTACCACAGGGGTGAGTGCCCCACTGACCCCACCCCTAAATCTGTCCATGCTCCCTGCTTATTGTTCTAGAAAGTTGGATTATTGTCCCTCCACTGCAGCACAAACATCTAAAACAACAAAAAGTTGTTTTTTTGTTTTTGTTTTTATAATTCAATGCATTTAGTTAAACCCATGTTGTTATATACATAGTTTAAATTAAAAATGATCTATGTCCCAGAGACGGGTTAAAGGGCTAAAACAAGCTGAATCTGTGTTTGTTCACCTGATGATAGGTTTCTGCAGCTCAGGCTGGGTGTAGTGCACCATATGCTGCAGGATCCCCCACAGTGAAATGGGGATTGTGAGGAACACGAACACGCCGGCTATGAACCAGGCTTTACTGTGAGTCCCAACCTGCACAGACAGAGTAACAGAACTTTTCTGGGTCAAGCTGTATGGATCAGATGTGGTTAAACAGGTGGAGCTGGAGTTCAGGTGGAGGTGGTGAGAAAGGAAGTGTGTACCTTGTCCTTCTGGAGCTCCCAAACACACAGAGGCACCACGGCCACAAGCAGAAGTGCGTACAGAACCAGAACCAGGGGACGGATCCATCTCCTCCACTCTGCACAGGTACACGGCATGGTGGCTGCTTCACCCTGAGTGTAGACTTACAGGTTCATCCTACAGCTTAAAGACAAAAGGCAGATCCTTAGAGCTGGACAGGACAACAAGAACACAACGCTGGTTTGACTGCATCATTTAATTTAATTAGAAACAAGTTTTGAAGAAGTGTATTATTATTATTATTATTATTATTATTATTATTGGTATTATTATATTAAACTTGATTTTTATTGTAATAATTACCATGATTATTACTTTGATTGATTATTACTTTGACAGATGTTGCAAATGCACCTTTTTTATTAGATATGTGTATATTGTACATTGTAAATTGTAAATTTGCATATTCTGTAATGCAAAAACAGAACAAAAGAGCAAAGTGTACCGGAGTCAAATTCCTTGTTTGTATGCACGAACTTGGCAATAAAGCTGATTCTGATTCTGATTGATTGTGCACCAGTACTCCTAGTCTTACAAAAGATTATTCAACAACAACATACAAAAAACAGTCAAACTTTCAAACAACAAACATGTTCAAGATTTATTATTATTGTTGTTTAGCCTTTATTCACTTACACTTGTTCTCTATGTCGTAATAAAAACTGTATAACTTGAATGTGTTAAATGAGGAGCTAAAGAGCTAAGAACTTACCTTCACAAAGCCTGGAGACTAAAGTCTGGCCGACTGGAAAGACAATAACAGAAAAATAAGGGATGAATCCACATTTCTGTGAAATGAAAGTAGCGGCAATAAAAGTGTTTAGCAGTAGAATGAACCTATAAACCCAGGTCAAGTTTTTCATATTATCAAAACATTTCAGTATGAGTTCAAATCCACAGTTTTCTGAGATGTAAATGACAACATCATCTGCATATAGACTAAACATCAACACACATGATGAATGAGTTTAAGTTTTGAATATTAAGATTTAGTAAATGGTCCAAATTGTTGCTTTCTGCATGTAATGAGAATTTATTTTAGTGTATAGTATAGGCCACTGCAACACTGTGAGGTTTAAAAAGTTGCTAAAGTCACCAACAGCAACAATCTAACAGTTTGAAAGCTTGAAAATACTAGGAAAATAAAGCTGAAACGAGACTTATGGATTGCACCACTAAAAATGACTATTTCTCTCTGGACCCACATTAAGGCTACTGGAACAATCTCCTGCATTAACATTAACGTTATCCACAGCATCTCTAGCCCCATGAAAACGTAACGGAGTATGTGAGCATTAGAAACTGTTTTTGATTCTGACTGAGGAACTAAAATAAAACCATTTATCTTTCTAAAGGTGAAAACAGCTTGTCTAAACAGGTTAAAACCATGGAGATGTTGGTGCTGTTGCAGCTGAAGGTGTTTACTCGCAGTGACGCTCGGCCTGTTTCCACCCTCAGTCCTGTCTCTGTTTCTAGGCAACGCATCCCTCCTCCATCAGACACCGTAAACCGCTAAACCGACGCTTCAGGTTCCGTCAATAAGCCCTTCTCTGATCAGTGATCGATAAATCCACACAACGGCCGTCAGGTCCGCAGAACCGCTCAGCAGCTGCCCCGCTGGTCCGCTCCTGTCTGCCGCCTTTACGGCCCGACGTCACCGGGAGGAAGCAGAGGCAGCTCCGATCTGCCCATCAGTCACATGGTGGGTGGAGGAGAGACAGACTGGGTTGTTTGCTCCCTGATCAGGTTACAGGAGGAAGATTTTCAGACACATTCAGGATCAAGAAACGCTTCAGATGAAAGGACAGTCAGTTTTTAAATAATACATAAATAAATGATCATTTTCGAAAGAAAAAAAAAAGCAACTTGGGCCTTTTTATATGTTTAAGACTACAGGATTGAATTTAAACATGCACTTGAATTAAAATAAAATATACCCAATAAATCATTTTATAAATATAAAAAAATGATCTTACTTACAAGAAAAGGCACAAACTCAAAATAGTAATTTACCAAAACTGCAAATAATGCAAGTCAGTAAATATTGGCCACAGACATGGCAGGATTAAGATGAAATATTCAACTGAACTAGAAATAAGTAAGTAAAGAAAGAAAGAAAGAAATACATTTTTAAAAGTTATAAGATAGAAAATAAGTCTCTCTTTTGCTTATTTTTTTATTCTGCTAATAATAAAAAAACACTGAAGGTGTGGCCATAGACTTGATTGCAGATTATAACTAAATAAATAAATATAAGAAAAATCTAATTCCAAATAAAGAAATGTTCAAAAAAATTAACAAAGAAAATGTGCAAATAAAAGTTTATTTTTAAAACTTAAAATTGTTACATGAGGTGCTAATTTAATTTATTTATTTATATATATATATATATATATATATATATATATATATATATATATATATATATATATATATATATATATGTATATATATATATATATATATATATATATATATATATATAAATATATATATATATATATATGTATATATATATATATATATATATATATATATTTATATATATATATATATATATATATATAAATATATATATATATATATATATATATATATAAATATATATATATATATATATGTATATATATATATATACATATCTATATACGCTATAATTCCAGAAGTATTGGGTCTTGCCACCAAATTAATGAATTCCAGTCACTTCCAAGGCTCCAGGTGTATAAAGGTTGGTGTGGGAAAACTTGACTGGCCGGCACAGAGTCCTGACCTCAACCTTTTTGAACACCTTACAGATGAATTAGAGTGGAGGCTGCAATTCTGTTTTTCTCATCTAACTATGAACACACTGCTAAACCTTTTGGAAGATGTTAACAGAATAGCTAAAGTTGCTATCGCTAGCAATGTTGTGGTCCACCAACAAATTGGACCTTATAGGTTAAGAATGTACATGTAAAAGCAGAAAGATAAATTTATATATCCAGTGGTTTATGGGTTGCCAGTCCATTGCAGGGCAACACAGAGACACACAAACAACTAAGCACACATCCATTCACACCTCAGGGCAATTTAGAGAGTCATATTAACCTTACAGTCATGTTTTTGGACTGTGGCAGGAAGCTGGAGTACCCAGAGAGAACCCCTGCATGCACAGGGAGAACATGCAAACTCCATGCAGAAAGACCTGAGACTGGGAGTCAAACCCAGGACCTTCTTTCTGCAAGGCAAAAGTGCTACCAACTGCGCCACTGTGCAGCTCCAAGTTAGCCATATTTTACAGGTTTTTAGATGAAAGTAAAAGTGGATTAAAAAGAAAGTAAATTAATAAGATTTAAAAACTAAACATAAAACCTGTAATGTAAAAAAGTTGCTGGAGTTATTTTCAAACATAGTCATAAAATATTAAACAACCGTAAAATCTTAGCAATGAGCTTCGTTTTCAGTAATATGACAAAACAAATCCTGAAGATGTGAAAGAAAAATGACAATAAAGATAGAATACAAAACTTTATGTAAGACATAAGATCAGAACTCCCAGATCCACTTTTACATATGTGCATAAATGGATCTGAACTGTGCAACTGAGGCAGAAATTATAAAATTTATAAAAGCACAAAGGAAGTTTTGTTTAAGTTTATTCAGCGATGAACAACATATATTTATAAGAAAAAAATTTACCTAAAAAAGGTCGGTATTTTCAAAGTGTTTTTATTTTACCAAAATGTATTACATTTACTATAAAAGTAACTACGTGCAAGTAACTCATATTTAAATTTACAAGAAAAAAGTATCTATGCCAGTTTTTAAGCTTTGCAGAGCCAACAGAAAAGAGTTAACATGTTTAAATTATTAAATAAAACCTATTAGGTGCTGATTGATACAGCAGGAAATTAAACAAGATGAAGATCAGTCACATAGAAAACAAATATTCAGCATCTGGTTGCAGGGCAATATCATTTTATTGATAAATACATCATCTAATAAAAACAGCAAACAAAACAGATGGTGGCATCTGAATTGTTGTGGAACTCTCAAAGCTCCACAAGTCTCACTTTAAACATCAGCGTGTCTATATTTATATTATATATTTATATTTAAACGTTAAGATTTTTCTTCCACAGAATAAGTAAAATCAGATTGATGCAATAAAATTGATGTAATATTAATTTTAGCCTCCAGAGGCCACTATAGACCGGATTAAGCGGCGTTTCCTTGGAGCTATGCTAAATTGAAGTTTGATATTTTAAATATAATAGAGCAAATAAATACATATAGTAAAAGAGCAGATTTTTATTCATATTCCTGGTTTAAGCCATTTTTAAGCAACAGGAGGTCCAACCTTTTTCTACCGGGAAAAACTATTGTTTTCTATCAGTTTGTGTTGTGAATCAGATTTAATCTCACATTTTCCCATGAGTCACATGTAGATGTAGCTGATGTGGAAATCCGAAAATCCATCATGTCCGTGTTAACGACATCATTCGGCAGATCTCAGTTCTGGGTTTTTTACTTCCTCCTTCAGGGACTATGTCTTGATTACTGGTTAAAAACAAAGTGTCTGTGCCTGAACTGATAAAACAAGGAGGGTACTTAAAAAGAAACGAAACAATAATTAAAGAACCTTATGTGGCTGTACAGTTGTTTTGTTCTGGTGTCAAACTAACCTTTAGAGCAGACATGCAGACAGATATTTAACTTGCTTTAAACATGTTTAATATGCTTTTATTGCAGGAGCATAAACACACACTGATAATGCTTGAAAAATCCAACCTTTAACATTAAAACAAAATCACTTTACAAAATCCTAGATAGCAAAATTTATTGTTACCTCTAACAATTCCTTAAAAATAAATATATGTGATGTTACACACAGGTTCATTTCCTTTAGTCACTCTTAAAAATAGGAAAGACAACAGTGCATTCCATTAAAGTTAATTTAGATTTGTTCTGTTCAAATTTAATGGGACGAGGAACCAAGGTTATCTTTAACAGAATGAGAAGAAAAGTAAAAGAAATAAAAAATCTACAAAACTCTGAAAAGACTGGCAACCAGGTTTCCATGACAACCAAGACATGCTATAGACATGCAGACAGGTTGTTTAAAAAGGCCTACCTGGAAAAGGCCTTTTCTGCCTTAAATGTAAAAATGGATTTTGCTTTACTGGGACAGGAACTAGAACTCTGTGTTTTGGTCAGATGAGACTCAGTGAACAACAATGCATGCTCCAGGTGCACCGAGATAAAACAAAGGATAAAACAAAAGAAAAGTACTTAATTACCACTATTATGTACGGTGGAGGATCTGTGATGCTATGGACCTGTAATTTTGAGGTTGGTAAAGGACCCACATCCAGAGGATGAATGTGATGGTGGTGAGCAGAGATTTTAATAATAGAGGAACACAGAAAACTTCCAGAGGGATCAAAAGCAGAGCAGGACACAAAGCACCGTGTGTGACAGAAGGAACCAGCAATGAGCCATTAAAACCAGTGAACTTATATACTGAGGTAAGGCTGGAGAATAGCATTGGATTCAGGTAAGCTTATTCAAGGGCATGTGTAACAGCTGCGGAGGAGATCAAAACACTGAGTGAATAATAATAAATAATAAAGGAAACTTCAAACAAGGGGAAAAAAAGACTAATACTGATCTTAGAGAATAAACTAAAATACACAGAGACCAGAACAGCACAAGAAATAAACACAAAGGAATGAACTGCATGGCAAAACCCTAATGACAATAATAAACAACTGAGTACGGCAAGACCTTTTTCTCAACAATAAACGACAAAGGGATGAAACACCCACGGATCACGACTGTTTCTCTTCTAAAGGCCATGTGAATCTTCCTAGAGACATCCTGAGCTGAACATGTTAAATGATTATTCTGGTTATCTTTGGGTCTTTTGGCAGCATAAGGATTCTAAACATACGGCCAAATAAACAAGAAAATGATTAGTCAGACGCATAAATGAAAGTTTCTTTATGATCAAATAAAACCTGCCGGGTAAGTTGGAAAGTAGGGCATGGAAGTGGACCTGGGACTCTGGACAATCTCGTCTACAGAGATAGTACAAAGAGGAACGGTTGAGGACCTGACTCTGTATGCTCCAACCTTAAAAGAGGTTTTAGGAGAGGATTATGAGCTTTCCTGTTGGCAAAAAGAACTCCTGAGTGCTTAAATGGAAAGCAGCTGGACATCTCTTCTTTCTTGAAGACTTATGTTGCCTCTTTTTTAGGCCCTTAAGGTTGTCATGTCCCAGATGGCTGCATCTATACCAAAGCTCAAAGAAGTAAAGTAATAACAGCAGAAGTACCAATAACTGTGTCAGTGGTGAGATTATTTTCCAACATGTTTTTTTATTTCCCAAATAATAAATGTTGTCAAATTAAAGGCTGGATTTATCTGGGGAAGATCATAGTACTGCGATAAAATATGAATTTCCCAACCACTTTGTTCCTGCATTTGCTCACACGTTCTTCACTGGACCAAACATATAATCCTTTATTAGATTTAAACGCATCTTTGCTACTCACTTTTAGTTTTGGCCCTAAATGCACAGTTACAAATAAGCAGACAAGGTGAATGAGGTTAAAGATGATCATCTAAACAGTTTTTCATCATCATACCAAAAACTCTTTCTGTGACTCCAGTAACAAGCTGAAAGCTCAAATACTATCTTACTATCCTGTGATATTACGTGTTTTTCCCAAAATGAGAACAGTTCAATTCAGAACCATCAGAGCTTTGTGGATCATGTGCACATTTTAAAATGAAATAAAAGTGAATATATTTCTGTCAGACTGGCTGCTGATCAGCCTGCAGGTGGAGGTGTGTCCCTCAGTGGTCAGTGTGTTTGTACTGCAGACTGGTCCCATGATGGAGAGGCTGCACGCTGTTGGAGAGAGATCCAGAGTAACACCAGTCACACAGATAGGACTGCAGAGAGACACAGAGACAGTGGAGTTAATGCAGTTCTCCTTAGTGTGTTCAAACCATTTTTTAAAGATTGTCTTGAACTTAGGCAAAAGCAAACTATTTTTTTGCACTTTTTTAAAACAATGTGTATGGTTATGACAGGGTGCAAGTACCAAATCCATAAAGGTACAATTTAAAACTGCCCCTCTGAAACATTTTCTTGAAAAAACAAAACGATGAAAAGATGTCTACTTAAAGACATTCATTGACATCTGAATGTGGATGAAAGAACAATTTGTTTAGGCTAGACAGGCAACGGGCTAAAAAAAAATCAACTTTCCAACTTATTTTTCTGCACTAAAGACAAAACTGGCCAACGTGAAAGATCCAGAAGCAAAGGAAAGATAATTCCTCTGAAAATGGTCTAGAACAAACTCCAGATAAACCCTTTGAAAGACATTTAACTAGCCTGGAGAAGGATTACAAGATGACAAGAGTATTCATCTAATTGGAAGGAAAATAACAAAGAAATGAATGAGGATGACTGAAGACTTTTGCACAGCCTTGTACCTGCAGAAGAAACCTCTGAACTCACGCCAAGTGCTGAACAAATCCAAATCAAGTTATTCTTTTCAACGAAACACTCAAAGATAATGCTAATATAATCTGCATATAACTTAATAAAAGTTAGCAGACAGATAAATTAGTTTGAGTATGATGTCACTGGTTGATTTTATTAAACAGGACAAAAAAAGAGGCTTGGTTTCTGTAGAGAATCAGAGTTTGTCTGAACATTCGGTTTTCCTTTGCAGGTCTCACAGCCAGTCACTGTGAAGCTGTTACTAAGGTTACTTTGTAACTCACATACTCTGCATTGGGCCAGGTAAACACACGTTATACCATCACGGCCATTAAATAATTAAAGGATGTATCAATACTGTTTATATTGATCCGCTTCATTGTGATTCAGTGCATCCCATCTTCGCTCCTCTCTCTGATTATTATAATTTTTCTTTTTAGCCAATTAACAGAGAAGAAAGTCGGGTGATTAGACCCAAGTAGAAAGGGGCACCAGTGAATATTCCACTGTGTAACCAAGACTAATAAACTTGTTCTCATTGTGAAATGTCCATGCCTCTCTCAAAGACGTTTAACTCCAAACTGTGTCGTTAAAATTGTATTCCTGTACCAATAGTTTCTTTCCAGTTGAGTTAAAGTGCAGCATAATCACTTGCTAAAGTATTTTAACCAACACTGAAGTTTTTAATGGAAGGTAGGAGCAAAGAGAGGCTCACAGCAGATAAGAGGATTTACAACCAGGTTCTGGTTTTCAGTTTAATTCATTTGTAACGTGTCTGAAATAACTGTAGACCTTTCCCTCTTTAAACCAGACCACAGTATTTCCCCCACATTAACAAGATCTCATTTTTATTTGAATATTTGTGATGTCAGCCTTTTTGTGACAGCTCATTTTCCAGTAAACAGACCCGACCTTTCTTGACTTAATGAATTTCTAATCTCCAAGGCCGAGGCCAGATAACCTGGATGACATGCCTGAAATTTTTACCAGAGTTTTGAATACTCCTCGAGAGCCACATAAGGCAAATCCAACCAGTACAGCTGCTTTCACAGACAGGCTGAGAACATCATGGCCTGTGCTGGAAATAATTTCCATTAGAAAGAAGATAAAGCTTGATGCAAAAGCTGCTGGAGGACACTGTGACAACACAAAATGCATTTAAATACAATCCTGTTGCCAGAATAAAACTTTACCATCACTTAAACTGTTGCATACAGGATTTAATTTAGTTCAACATATAAAGAACTGATTTATTATTCACTTTACACTATTAATATTGTCTTAATAATCAATAGGGCCCGTAAAAAAGTGAAAAACTTGCATAGGGTTAAACTAGCAGTTACTGCAGTGAGTGGGCATCGCAGCAGACCTTTCTCTAGACATTTTAGAAGAATCTTTGAAAATTGTCAAATAATTTACATAAAATACATTTTAAAAACTTAAGAGAAAAAGAAATGTCTGGTAAAGTAGTTTTCAAATTTTAAAATGAGAGAAAAACTTTTTAGTATAAGGTAAAATTACAGTCTGAGTGTGTTTCAGCAGCATCGCTGTGTAGTCTGCAGTCTAGATTTGTCACATTCTGAAAACATTTGGTACAATATGAAAATAAAAATACAAGACAAGGCCGTAAGAGCTGAAATTTGATCTAAAGCAAAATGACAAAACATTTGAAAGTGTTAATCTTCAGATTTTCCTGTTGAGAAATGTCCCTTTTCCGAATAGTTTAACCATCATCACATTCAAAATATGAAAAAACCCTTATTGTTTCACCTATTTAAAGATTCTTACTCGAATATTTTTTAGAACTTCAACTCCAACTGGCTACTAGGGGCCAAGAGGCTGCTAGTAACTCTGGAGGAGCTACAGAGATTCACAGCTCAGGTGAAAGAGTTTATAGACAGGCCATCTGTTAGTCATGCGCTCCAGAAATCCGGCCTTCATGGAAGAGTGCAGTCGAGACCAGATGAGACCAGTTTGACTTACATGCAAAACATTACATGTAGTGGAAGGTTAACACTGCCCTCTCACACCCTATCACCCTGAACATCGTGGAAGTGAGTTTAATTAAGGTTGTCTTCTATTTTTGGACCTTTGCACCTGTTGTCTCTTTATTTATTTAGATTTTTTGCTCTTCCGTTGTTTCCCATTTTTTTCTTTGTTCTATGAGTTAGGTTTGTAATATCTCCCCAAAAATATGGGCTCAGTTGTTTTTATTACTTCTCAGACATTTGTTAACAATTTATTCTTTCTGAGTCTGACCCAGTTTTATAACCTTTACAATCAGTCTTCACCAGCAGATCTTTTAATGATCATTTTATCTCATTTGGGTTAGGATTTGGTTCCTGAAACAAATAGAGCTAAAATGGGAAACATTTGACCTAAAATCCCCAGTTTATAAAAAGCACATGACTGTAAATATGTCACTCTTGAGTGGTGTGCTCCCCTAAACCAACAAGCCTTGACTTAATTCCCACAAACCGTTTATCACACGTTGCGACCTTCCTGTGTTTAATCGACTCCCTACTGTTCCACAGATAGCTGCAATCTCGAAACATCGTAAAGACCCCAGTTTTATATCTGTCTCTCATGACCTTGTGACCTCACTGTGATGCCACACTGACCCAGGACGAAGCACAGAGTCGCTGCTGCTACGTTACAAACCAAGAAGCCACAAACACAGACATGTTTTACCTTAAAGAAGTTATTGAACTTCTTGGAGACGAAGAACAGGATGATGGGGTTGATGCAGGAGTTGATGGTCGCCATGTTGATGCTGAAGTAGTCAAGCACCAGCAGGAAGCTGAAACCCAAAAGAAAGAGGCTTTGAAAGTACAATCACTAAATTAAAAAGGGTCCACATTTGCTTTAGGTGTTTGCACCAACTTCAAGAGGTCACAGCGGTGAACATCATGTGATTTGTAGACGGTCTTCTTCAGCAGTCGACTGAGATGAAGAGGAAACCAGCAGAGAGCAAAGATCACCACCAGGCAGAACACGGCTTTGGCCACTTCACGACGCTGCACAGAGGAAACGAGGATTTGAGATCAGAAATAAATTAAAAAAAACTAATCTTATTACATCTAAAGAGGTCATTTATATGAGCTCTGTTTAACAAACTCTGTGTGTACAACAACAGTTGTGGGAACATTCCACAATCATGAGGTTTTTATTCTGAATTGAACTAATTTCATCTGAAAACCTTTTGCAAAAGACATAAAGCACCCCTCACTGGAAGAGAGGATCTAATCTACCTTCTGAGAAATCCCTGCACTGTTTATTGTGAAACCGCAAAGCTGGTCCTTTTTCTCCTCCTGTCTCCGAATTACAGCCAGCTTTCAGCAGATGGTATTTCTTTTAATCTGCATGTTGCAAACTGCGCTGGTCTTCAATAATCTGATGCTATTTGCTATTTGTATGTAAATATAGAACCATTTAACCCTGACTGAGTTTGCAGTACCTCATTTAGATCTGGGCAAACTGCACGTTTTAGAACCAAATCTACCTTTTGGTGCTATTAGAAAATAAGATGGAGGCCTAACCTCTGGTTGGCATGTATACTTTGCTCTTCATTATGATTTTACCCCTCTGTGTTTGAAAATATTTGAATTGGTGAGCATTTAATATTTTAAGTTGAAGTGTACATCCCATTTCCAGCTCACAGTGGCAGAAATACAGTTTAGCAAGTAGAAAAATCAAACCTTTAGCAAGGATAATTAGATTTTAACTTTAAGGAGATTCTTACAAGGATTAATAAAGGAAATATCAACAACCAAGTTTGATCAGAAGAAATGAGTTAATAATGCTTCACCAGTTTGTTTGCTAAAACTAGAAAGGTTTAACCAATTGTTGTTGGTCTTGCACTATTATTTGAAGCTGGTACAACAAATTAAAAACCAGCTAAAAGGTTTCAAATTACAATTAGCCTATTAAAATTATACTTAATGAAAACAAAGGAATGATCTGCAATGAGAAAACCAGATTTCATGAAGCCAAAAAGGGGGAAAAAAGTAGTTCCACTGCTGTGGTTTGACTACAGGTCTGAGTCCTGTATCGTTTCTGTTGTTATAAATTGTCCAGCTAAATAATAATTCAAGGGTCTCTGAAGGTCTTCAACCATCTCCTATACCTCATGTCCCATGGCGAGGGGAGAGCAAATAGTCTCCCTAAACTTCCTACGCCAGCTGTGGGAAAAAAGCTCAAGGACAGGGTATGTAGATGTGCTGTGGTACTTTAATCCTGCTGTATTTTAATCAAAAAACATCTTACATTTACATTTAAAATCCAGATACTGAAACCAGACAGCATTCTTCTCAGCCAGATGAATGTTTTCAGATTTATGTAAAATAAGCTATTAAACAAGTTAAACGTTCGAACCTGTTTCAGGTGTTCACTCAGCGAGATCCTCAGATGTCCCTTCTGGTGCCTGAGCATCTCAAAGGTCATGAGGCCGTAGAAAACAGCCGAGCAGGCCAGAGGGACGCAGAAGTAGAAGCCAAACAGCCACCAGACCTTTGCATCCCGGTAGAACTGAAACAGACGGTGTCAGATGACCACAGAGCTCAACACAGTTACCTCAAGTGTACTAATCTTAATTTCCGAAATAAAGACTCAGAAACAACAAAGCCTTTTAAATTTACCATTTACCTGAATCACTGTTTGCTTCTAAGCCTGACTGATAACTTGTCACTTTGCTAACTGCATTACAGAAATGCATTGATGCTGATTCCCGAATCCTCCCGGATGTTTGCTGACTTCTTAGGATGATTGTTTTCCTGCCTAATTTCTCTGATTAGATTTCGCTCAGGACCGCTGGAGATAGGCACCAATCTTCCCCCCTCCTCCTCTCATCTTCTTGGGTATGGTAAAAATTAATGACTGGATGGACGGTTGTCACTCAAGCAACAAAACAAACATTTAAGGTGAAAACTGCTGCAGAGAATGGGTCAGGTTGTACGAGATGGTTATAGGTTTATTGAAGGAGAAATGAGATAAAACCAAAAGAGAAAAGAAATAAATGACCGAATGACCCAAACAAACATTAAAACTGGTTTTAGAATGGATGAAGGAGGCTAGCATCAAGGTTCTGGAATGGCCCTGATCTGGACCGCTTAGAAAAGTTGTGGACAACTTTTAAAAGCCCGGTCCGAGGCAGGAAACCGGCCTTTTTAACTGAAACCCGTTCGACCAAGAAAGGCGGCAGTCAGAAGATCAGACAGAAAATTATAGGGGATCATAGATGGTATATTTTAAGCATTATTAATAATAGCTTTTTTATTTTACTAATTATAATAAAAATCTCTGTAGAATATATGCTACTCCATCTTTAAACCCTCTCCAGTTTAAAGTTTAGTTGGACACCACAGATGACTGGCATCATTAGGATCAATTATATCAGAAAAAACAAAGGAAATAAATATTACAAGTTATGGATGGATGGATAATAGATAGATAGATAGATAGACAGACAGACAGACAGACAGACAGACAGACAGACAGACAGACAGACAGACAGACAGACAGACAGACAGACAGACAGACAGACAGACAGAGCCATTTTACCCCAATATTTCCCTGAAACGAGAGGCTTTTTATTCACACAATTCACTGATTAAGAGTTTATTTTAACTGTTCCATCAGTTCTAGTTTTAGTAGATGTGGGAAAAATTGTCCTCTAATGGCTGACTGTAAATCAGCTGACCTGGGTTCAGATTTAAGTGCCTGTTCTGAGCATGCTTGGTTCCAGTCATGGCCTAGGAGACATAAACAGGAAATGTAGCTCTAAACTATCCGAGTCAAAGAGACCTCACCCAGAAAGGCAACAACAAAGAGATCGTGGAAGTGGACCAGACTGTTGGAGACCGAGCATCATCCTGTGGAGCTGGACCTAAACCTCTCCACCCTAATGTAGGACAGGTTTATCCTCAATGGAGCTGAGAGATCTTAGAAGACAAGCTCCACTGCGGCATTAACACAGTGAACATTGATTTGATGTGTAGGTTTTAAAGTTTTATTTTGTCTCTGTTGGGCAGATCTCAGACATAATGGCATGGGTTCACGCTCATCTCCACAGTTATCATTTTCAGTGTGGTCACTTGTTCATTTAGATGCAGAAGTGATGTTTAAAGTGTCCCAGAAACATATGTTTATGGGTGAAGCTTTACAAAAGCTGCAGCCAGCCGTCACTTAAAAGCCTCAGATGCCTATCAACACACTCACTCCGCCACACACATGTAGACCTCGCACACAAAGACCTCCCAGACATGAACACACAGTCCGCTCCAACCTGTAAACACAGACACACACAAACTCACGGTCATAAAGGGTGTCTGAGGCTCCAGTATGCAGGCTCTGAAGGTGGCATTGTTGTGGTCGAAGGTGTGTATGGTGAAGCCGACGGCCTCTGGCACGGCGAATAAGATGGACAGCAGCCAGATCACAGCGATCTCCACCACCGTTACCGTGGGAACCCCGTTGCCCTGAATCCGGGACCAGGACGCCACCGCACGATACCTGCACACAAGTTTATTTACGGCTAAATTTAACAAACTTTAGCTTCAATAACACCGTGTAAACTGGATTCATCCATATAAACAGCTGTAAACAAGTTGCAACAGTTGTAAATGTAAACTGTTTGTTTGTTTAGACCCACAAACACAGGACCTTGCGAGATACACCTCAGGATTTTTTTCCTTTTTTATTCATAGTACAACAAAAAGCTTTAGTGTATATACTGGGCTTGTATGGATTAGACCAACACGACGTAGCACATTAAGAAGTAGCCAAGAGTCCCATGTCAACTCAAGAGGAGCTGCAGAGGGCCCCAGCTCAGGTAGGAAAATCAGTTGACAGAATAACCATCCTACATGCACTGCACTAAGCTGGCCTTTATGTAAGACTGGCAAAAGAAAGCCATTGTTAAAAGGAAGTTATTAGAAGTCTTTTTTGCATTTTGCCACAAGCAAGAACACACAGCAAACATGAGTGATCTGGTCAAATTAAATATTTCATTCCTTTGGTCTATGTACAAAATGCTATGAGGAGGAAAACTATATTGCACAATTTTTCTACCAGTAAAACAAGGTAGTGGCAGCATCATGATGTGGGGATGCTGAAACAGCTCAGAGTTGATGGGAAGATGGATGGAGCTAAATACAGGACAATCCTGGGAGACAATCTGTTAGAGGCTGCAAAGGAGTTGAGATTCACACTACAGCAAGACAATGACCCAAACATACAGATAGAGCTTATGGCCCAGTCAAAGTCTACACCTAAAATTTAGACTTCTTAACTACTATGAAATGCTATGACCTATGAAACATTCAGGTATAAAAAGGCTCCTAAACTCATGGGATGATCCAGCCTGGTGTCGACACAATTTGCTCCAGTTTCTTCAGTTATATCAAAGAAAACACATTTTTACAGCGAGAAAATAAGATATTAGCTCCAACGTGGTCTTAGCAGAAAACCTGGTAAATGGAAAATCAAGCCTGATTGGTCCTGACAGAACTTTGCAGCTCTGCCCACATATTTTCTATGAAACAGCAATTTGTGACGACCAGAACAAAACATTGACCTTGTTGTCTAAAAGCTACTTTGGCATTATGGAGTCGTGTCCATTTGGAACCTATTTGGGGCCAAGCTTGAACTTCCTGACGGATGTCTTCAGATGATGCTTTATTATTTCCACATAAGATTCTGTCTTTTTGGTGCCATCAATTTTATGCAGTGCACCTGTCCCTCCTGCAGTAAAACGCCCCCACAACATGATGCTGCCACCACCGTACTTCAGAGTCAGGTTGTTGTTCTCAGGCTTGCAAGCTTCTGCCTTTTCCTGCAAATGTGACGATGGTCATAGAAGCCAAACATTTCAAGTGTCATCAGAACCCAGGACATGTCTCCAAATATTAAGGTCCGCATTTGCAAACTGTAACCTGGACCTTTTCATGCTGTTTATTCTTTAGTATAATTATGTGAACTGTAGTAACTGTATGAATACAGCATATAACATTAACAAATCCCTTCACAAAGCGAATCTGCTAGCTAGTATTCTTCCTGTAACTTTATGATGAGTTCTCATGAAAAAAAACCATCCTCTTCTTGTATAAATTCAGACAGTTTAAGAAGCAGAAACACCATCTGCCCCAACATCTCTTTTTTCTGGTCTGCAGCTGTTTCACAGGAAACCATAACTGTGAACAGAAAAGTTATGTCAAGGCATCTTTTTTCCTGTTGAAGCTGAGAGGAAACTTCTGTGCCACCAGCAAGCTTCAAATCAGAATAGAACCTATAAACAGCTTTACAGAGATCTTCAAGAGAATAAGCCCCCAACTAGGTCCAGATGGTTGTTTATATATATTTTATACTGACATTCAGATTAAATTCATTAAAATTCTGGACTGCCCGAGTTCAGTCAGGATCATAAGGACCTTCATTGTAAAATTGAATCAGTAGAGGACCTTGTGGACAGGACCTTTATTGTCTTTCCTTTTCAGACATACAGTAGCTTAACTGGGGCTGCACGGTGGCACAGTGGGTAGCACCGTTGCCTTGCAGCAAGATGGTCCTGGTGTTAGTTTGCCTAATCTGAAATTGTATTACTGGGCAGCACAACTTCGTGTCGTGGTCGAATGGCTTGTACAAGATGAGGAGACGAACTGGATTGGTCTGGAGAACAATGTGTGTCAGCTGGTACCTCTTGAAGTGATGCCATTTATGGAGGGAAAGAAATAGAAAGATTTGCAGATGACGTGGTCCTGAAAGAGTTGAAAATGAGTGGATTATCTGTACACACAGGGTTTGGTCCCTGGTGAGGAAGAAAATAGGAGCATCTTTAACAATATCACGCATAGTGAAAATAGCCAAGATTATTGACTTTTTTCCAAACAAACTGGATGCAGGATACCAGAGATGGGCACAGCAGGGATTAATAAGAATTAACCAGTTATTTAATGGAGAAACCCTTAAGTCATTTAAGCAGTTACAAGACAAATATGGATTATGCTCTAAAGATTTTTACAGATACATACAATTAAGGGATTATCTTTTATCACACAATGAATGGCCTACTTTGAAACAAAATATAGTACCCTTGGAAAAATGTATGATAAAATACGTAGAGGAAAATAATAAGAGGAAGATTGTGTCTAATATCTATAAACATTTACAGATGCATTGTTCTTACAATTCTATAGATATAAAACAAAAGTGGGAACTGGAAATGAACATTGTTATTGAAGACAAGGAGTGGGAGAGAGTTTGTGAAAATGGTCATAAGATCACCCATTGTCCAGGTTGGAAGGAATTTGATTGGAAATTGAAAATGAGATTCTTTAAATCACCCTTTAGTATATCACAATATGACAGGAGTGCCATAAATTTGTGTTGGAGGAACTGTAATCAGATCGGGGATCACACTCATATTTTTTGGGACTGCCCAAAACTGAGTTCATTCTGGCAGGGAGTTCAGACAAAAATTCAAAAAATCTTTAAGTTCACCTTACCGCTGGACCTAAATTGCCCTTAGGTGTGTGAATGAGTGTTTGTGTGTTGCCCTGCGATGGACTGGTGACATCTCCAGGGTGTACCCTGCCCCATAGACTGCTGGAGATGGGCACCAGCTTCCCCACGACCCAATATGGAATAAGCGGTGGAAAATGACTGACTGACTGACAGTAGCTTAACTTCCCTTCCATTAAGTTTTATTTATGTTCAGGCTTTTTATGAAAAACATGAGTCCAGCTTGTGTGGTTGTCCTTACCTGTCCACACTGAGAGCACACAGGTTGAGGACCGTGATGCCGACTGAAGCTTTCTGCAGGAAGGGAAACAGCTTGCAGAGGAAGAGGCCAAACTGGCTGTCAGCGAAGGGCCATTGCATCGCCAGGAGCTGCACACCAGAAAACGCCAACAAAGCCTCAGCAGATTGATATGATAACAGAAGGTCTTTGTGATCTATCTAACGGAAGTATGTGTATGTGTGTGTGTGTGTGTGTGTGTGTGTGTGGAGGGGGGTGTTATCACAATCAAAAGGGGTATTTCTGTGCTGTTATCAGTCTAACACTCAACCTCCTGACTGAGACACTCAACACAACTACAGCCAAGATGTTCTTCCTGCATCATCCAACCCAGTCAACTTCCTTGGAAACAACCAATTAAGCAGAAGGCTTAAACACAAGAGGAGCTCTACCTTGTAGACATTGATTGGGATATCTATGGCGATGTATATCAGGTCCCCCAGGGCGAGGCTGGCTATTAGGGCATTGGGTCCATTCCTCATGCTTTTATTTTGGTAGATAATCCTCAGCAGGGTGGTGTTCCCGATGATCCCCACAGAAAAGATCAAGCAGGACAGCACCGTGTTGACATATTTGAAGGTGCCTTTTATTGACGTTTGCTGATGGCAGGAGGGGGGCGTTTGGTTTAATTCATCCTCAATCTGAGAGGAGTTGGAGGACGGTGAGGAAGGTAAAAGTTTTCTATCATGTTTGGGCTTGAGTTTGTTCACAGGCTTCAGTTTTCCTGCTCCGGACTCCAATAAGACAGACGGCCTATTAACAGTTTCCTGTGAGATATGCGTCTCTGTGTTTGAAGTACGATGGACTGCTGCCAGTCGTGGAGGTGAGTCGGTGCTGGGGAGCTCAGATATCCCCGCCTCTGACTGAAGAGGCTGAGGTGTGAAGCTGCTTTGGCTGCCGACACTGGAGACAAACTGGAAACACCAGATAAACAGCAGCGAGGTGAACATGTTCGGCATGGAAAATATTCCTGGTTCCATTTTGAAGTCACTTTAATTCTCAAATCTGTTACTGAATCTACTGCTCGGACTCCAGAAACCAGCCTGAACTTTGTTGCAAAAGCTCAAAACGCAATTGAAGGACCTGAAGAAAAAAGTAAGAAGTACTTGGAAACCAACAGCACTTCCAGAACTTGCTTGGATTCCTTAGAAACCAGTGAAGAATCCACAAGGACCTTTCTAATGGAGCCACTGTTTGGATCTGTGTTCCAGGAAGTTCCAATGAAGATCTCTTAGTGGTTCAGTGTCAGAATTTGGAGTTATCAGTTTACTTTGTTGTTTGGTGGTTTGGAGACAATCTGGAGAAAAGAGAAAAACAAATCAGTGTTAAATTGTAGTGGCACCACTTTGAGGACCATAAAATCACAGACCCAGATACTCTTTAGGTTTCAGACACAACTCTGAAACCTTGTTTGCCATTAAGACAGAATAGTAAGAGGAATGATATCCAGATGTACAATAAAACATTAAAGTTTAAGCATTTAGATGTTGTGGCATTCCAAACACAAACACCAATGCTCTGAATAACCAAAAAATGTGTTGGAACAACAGATTTTGACCATCATTTATGTTGCTTGAAGGTGCGCAAAGGTAGAGAACAACCAGTGGAAAGACCACATCCTGTCAGCAGGAGAAGAACGGTGCCGTAGGATCCAAAAGATTCACCAAAAAAAGTTGTGAAGAAAAGTCTATAAAATACACCACCACACACCTCTATTGGGTCAGAAGACATGATTAGAATGGATAATTTGGACCTATATGTTGTTTTTATATTACGGATATAATTTTTAGCACGCCTTTAAAACATTATATGCAGTTCCACCACTTTTAAACCTTAAAGGCAAATGTTAGGGTTATACATTTTTCTTTAACACAGTGTGGTTTGATGATGCAGGTATGAATATAGTTATTCATAAAACAGGCAGATTAAAAACAGAAACAGTTTACAGTGTCTGTCAGATGGCCTTGTGATTACGTTGTAGGAGACTTAAATCAAACAACATAGAGACTGCATGGATAGAGATATTAAGAAGAAGAAAAGCTGTTAAATTTAGCATGTTAGCTTTAGTAAGAATTTGAACTAATTCACCTGAATTAAACATTTATATTAGAATGCATAAAGTCTGTCTGCAGTGAAGATGTTGGTGCGAGAAATAAGAGCCGTGGCTGGAAACAAGAAAACCATCTTGCGTTATTTTCTTTATCTTTCACTGTTTGTAAAAATTAATTTAAAGACCTGATCTCCTAACCGTAGCCAGCGACCATAAATCACTGGGAGGTTTTAGATAAAAGTAAGGTTTAAAACAAGACAAATACTTTCTGACTTAATAAAATGAGGACGAAACCTTTCACGATAATCATTTACTTAGAAAATTGTTCCAATTTTTTTAATGAAATAAAATTTTATTAAATTAAATTGCACATTTGTTTCCTATTTTTTTATCTGATCACAACAGCAAACCGGTAGCTAAATGTTTAGTTCAGCTTTCTGATCCTTCAAAACTAATAATAATAATAATATTCAGAAAGACTGAAAGTTTGTCCGTTTGAACTTACAGATCTTTAAAAAATATGATTGAAAAAATCTGGATTTGTTAAGCACAGCATGTAAATAAGTTTCAATGTAACTATGGGTGCAGGAAAGAGTTCCTCTCTTTCATGAAGCACATCGTTTAGCTAAGGATAAAACACTCAATCCTTAATGTTAATAACTGAATAATCAGAACATTGGGTATTAAAGAAAAGAGTGAAACCTCACCTATTTGTCTTCTACTGCTCTGTTTTTTAGATATATTCCTCGCAGGCTTCCAGGATCCAGCAGAACAAACAAGACAAATGTGCTGTTCTGGCTCGAGACCAAACTAATCCTGTCTGTTGGGTCCTGGTTTGTAATCACCACTTATTCACTTTTTCTCCTCCTTCCTTCCCCTCCTCCTTTTCCTTCTCTGTCTCTCATCAGCTGTATTTTCAGCTTCCCTCCTCCTCGTGAGCCTCTGTTACCCCCCTTCACCTCCTCTCACTTGTTTCCTGCTCATTTTTCACCTCTGTTTCACTCGGTTACATCGGAACATCTCGTAAACACTCTGACGACTCTGAACTTTTACTGTCCAACACAAACAGTCTTTCTGTTCTAACCACCCAAGTCTTTGGCTGGCAATTTGGTAGAAATTCAAGTTGTAAACTTTATAATTGGGTTAGTGTTTGAACACAACCGATGCCACACAAAGACAGTTTATTGGAGCATACAAGCTTTTCTTTTTATCTTAGAAACATCTTCTAAATTGTTAAAAGAAATTCATTTAAAGATATACTTAGGCTAACACTTGGTTTTTGGTCATTTTGAAGGGAAATCAACAAATCTTGACAAGATTGTAATTTAAAACAAATGAAAAGGCCATGCAGAGAGTTTTTGTTAGAAAAAGTCAAACATTAAATATGTAGCCTGTGTTCTTCACAAAACACAAAGGACTGTAAAAACAATTTCAGAAAACAGTTCTGAAAAGAACGTAAGAATATTAATACCAGAACAACCTGATTGTGTCAAAAACAAAAAATACAACCATTTTTGTTGTTTTTTTAAAGCGATCAACAGGAGACCAGAAATGGCCTTTCTGTAAGTCAGCTCTGGTATCAGACTATATCAAGGCTTCAAAGTGTTACAGTTTCAACATGGCTACAAGTTTCAGTCCTTCTATTCATACGGTTTAAAAGGTCCCTTCAATGAGATCCCAGACAAATCTTCAGAGTGCTCATACTCGTTCTTGTACTCGTACTCGTCGTCTTCCGCTTTATCCGGGACCGGGTCGCAGGGGCAGCAGACTCAGCAGAGACGCCCAGACGTCCCTCTCCCCAGACACCTCCTCCAGCTCCTCCGGGGGGAGTCCAAGGCGTTCCCAGGCCAGCCGAGAGACATAGTCCCTCCAGCGTGTCCTGGGCCGTCCCCTGGGCCTCCTCCCGGTGGGACGTGCCTGGAACACCTCCTGAGGAAGGCGCCAGGAGGCATCCGGTATAGATGCCCGAGCCACCTCAACTGGCTCCTCTTGATGTGGAGGAGCTGTGGCTCTACTCCGAGCCCCTCACCCTATCTCTAAGGGAGTGCCCGGCCACCCTATGGAGGAAGCTCATTTCAGCCGCTTGGTGAGGGTAGGAATGTAGACCGACCGGTAAATCGAGAGCTTTGCTTTTCAGCTCAGCTCTCTCTTCACCACAACGGACCGGCACAGCGCCCCCATTACTGTGGCAGCCGCACTGATCCATCTGTCGATCTCTCGCTCCATTCTTCCCTCACTCGTGAACAAGACCCCGAGATACTTAAATTCCTCCACTTGAGGCAGGAACTCCCCTCCAACCTGAAGAGGACAAGCTACCCTTTTCCGGTCGAGAAACATGGCCTCGGACTCGGAGGAGCTGATTTTCATCCCTGCTGCTTCACACTTGGCTGCGAACCGGCTGCGTGCTGTAGGTCTTGGCTAGAGGGGGCCAGCAGGACCACGTCATCTGCAAAAAGAAAAGATGAAATCCTCTGGTCCCCAAACCAGACCCCTCCGGCCCTTGGCTGCGCCTAGAAATCCTGTCCATAAAAGTTATGAACAGGACCGGTGACAAAGGGCAGCCCTGCCGGAGTCCAACATGCACCGGGAACAGGTCCGACTTAGTGCTGGCAATGCGAACCAAACTCCTGCTTCGCTTGTACAGAGACCGGATGGCCCCTAGTAAAGGGCCCCCGATTCCATACTCCTGGAGCAACCCCACAGGGCATCACAAGGGACACAGTCAAATGCTTTCTCCAGGTCCACCAAACACATTTTGACCAGTTGGGCAAACTCCCATGAACCCTCGAGTACCCTTTAGAGGGTATAGAGCTGGTCCAGTGTTCCACGGCCGGGACGAAAACCACACTGCTCCTCCTGAAGCCGGGGTTCGAATATCGGCCGGACTCTCCTCTCCAATACCCTGGCGTAGGCCTTACCAGGGAGGCTGAGGAGTGTGATCCCCCTGTAGTTGGAACACACCCTCCGGTCACCCTTCTTATGTAGGGGGACCACCACCCCAGTCTGCCAATCCAGAGGCACTGTCCCCATCCGCCACGCATTGTTGAAGAGGCATGTCAACCATGACAGCCCCAAAACATCCAAAGACTCAGGTACTCAGGGCAGATCTCATCCAACACCGAAGCCTTGCCACTGCGGAGCTTTTTAACCACCTCGGTGACTTTAGCCTGGGTGATGAAAGAGTCCAACCCCGAGTCCCCAGCCTTTGTTTCCACCAGGGAATGCGTGATGGCAGGATTGAGGAGATCCCCTAAGTACTCCTTCCACCGCCCGATAATGTCCCGAGTCGAGGTCAGCAGCCTCCCACCCCTACTATAAACAGTGTTGGCGAAGCACTGCTTCCCCCTCCTGAGGCCAGAATCGCTTCGGGGCCAACCGGTAGTCCTTCTCCACAGCCTCACCGAACTCCTCCCAGGTCCGAGTTTTGGCCTCTGCCACAGCCCGGGCTGTGGCACGCTTGGCCACAGAGTACCCGTCAGCCGCCTCAGGAGTCCCACAAGCCAACCACAGCTGATAGGACTCCTTCTTCAGCTTGACAGTGTCCCTTACTGCCGGTGTCCACCACCGGGTTCAGGGATTGCTACCGCGACAGGCACCGCAGACCTTACGGTCGCAGATACGGGCGGCAGCATCGACAATAGATGCGGTGAACATGGTCCACTCGGACTCTATGTCTCCAACATCCCTCGGAATCTGGTCAAAGCTCTCCCGGAGGTGAGAGTTGAATACATCCCTAGCCAAGGGGTCCGCCAGACGTTCCCAGCAGACCCTCACTATGCGCTTGGACCTGCCAAGTCTGTCCGGCTTTCCCCTCCCCCAGCAGATCCAACTCACCACCAGGTGGTGATCAGTGGACAGCTCAGCCAATCCATGACTTGCACAGAAGTCCAATAACAAAACTCTGCTCGGATTCAGATCGGGGAGGCCATTCCTCCCGATCACACCTCTCCAGGTGTCACTGTCGTTTCCCACGTGGCCGTTGAAGTCCCCCAGCAGAATAATGGAGTCACCGGGAGGGGCACTATCCAGCACCCCTGACAGGGACGCCAAGAAGGCCGGGTACTCCGCACTACCTCTCGGCCCGTAGGCCGAAATGATAGTCAGAGACCTCTCCCCAACCCGAAGGCGCAGGGATGCGACCCTCTCATCCACTGGGGTAAACCCCAACACTAGACGGCTGAGCTGGGGGCGACAAGCAGACCCACACCAGGCCGCCGCCTCTCCCCATGGGCCACTCCAGAGTAGAAGAGAATCCAGCCCCTCTCATGGAGATGGGTTCCAGAGCCCACGCTGTGCGTGGAGGCGAGCCCGACTATTTCTAGTCAATATCTCTCGACGTCCCGCACAAGCTCAGGCTTCTTCCCCCCAGTGAGGTGACATTCCACGTCCCTAGAGCCAGCCTAAGCATCTTGAGATTGGGCCGCCGAGGTCTCCACCTTCGTCCGCCGCCCAATCCTCTTTGCACCGGTCCCTCACGGTTCCCCCTGCAGGTGGTGGGCCCACTGGAGGATGGTCTCGCGTCTCTAGTTCGGGCTTGGCCCGGCCGGGTTCCACGAGGAGCAACCCCGCCACCAGGCGCTCTCCGACGAGTCCCGACCCCAGGCCTAGCTCCAGGGTGGGACCCCGGCTCCGCCGTACCGGGCGACGTCACGTGCCTCGATTTCGTAGTCGTGGTGAGGGGTTCTTGAACCGCTCTTTGTCTGACCCGTCATCTAGAGCCTGTTTGCCATGGGAGACCCTACCAGGGGCATTGAAGCCCCAGACAACATAGCCTCTAGGATCATTCGAGCACTCAAAACCCTCCACCACGTTAAGGTGGCGGTTCAAGGAGGTACAGAGTGACCAAAGTTTTCTCCAGCTGTGAGGCACATAAAACAGAGACCACTAAGGTGTGGAAACTGAAGAAGTGTCACCTTCTTCTTTCAGCTGCTCCCCTTAGGGGTCGCCAAAGTGAATCACCTGCCTGCATCTCACCTTATTTCGAGCCGGTTCAGCTGTCACACAGACCATCTCTATGTCCTCCTTCACTATGTCAATGAATCTTCTCTGGGGTGTTCCTCTTTTCCACCTGCCTGGGTAGCTCCATTACCAACAATCTGTTTCCAGTGTGTCCTCTGTCTCTCAGAACATATCCAAACCAAAGAGGTGTCACCAATCACCCTTATTTAAAGTTGCATTTCAGATATTCGTTCTGAAATGGGTGTTTTTTCCCCTGGGACTTAGATTCCTGGAACCTAATTAAATACTTATGCAGTTTCTTTCCATCTTTTTACCATGTAGATGAAGGAATGTCATCTTCTAAAACGATTAATCAAACGTTTCAAAAGGTGAGTTGGGGACTAAGGTAACTTAAAAGCAACTTCAACTCTAAATATTACAACTGCAGCATTTTTTAAATAAGTTGAGATGCCAACAGAAATGTTGGTATTAAAACAGTAATGCATGGTTCACACGGCAGGATTTTCAAGTTGTCGGCTGATTTTCAAAACTTGATAGACCCCTCTTGTGATGATAAAAAATCGCTTGGTCCTACAGTGTGTGGTATCCAGCCTCATGGCGGGTACAACACATCACACACGAACCAATTTCACTCATGAATATTCAGATTTTAGACAGGAAAATTTGCGACCCCTCTCGAGATCAAACGAGTTCAAAGTAATTCTCTTCCGTGTTTCCATGACGTTGCTTTCTGATTGGGAACACGTCACATTCAACAAGCTTTGTTTGTCTTCGAGGAACACCCCACATGCTAGGGAATTGGGCCAACGCAATCCAACATGTTGAGTATCCCTGATTTGACTTCGGAGCGATCCTGACGTCCTTCTGAGCAGACTGGATCACTCTTAACCTACCACACACGGCAGAATTATATCTCATAAGATTTAAGAGCCATCACAATTTTGGGGGCATGTCTGAAAAGGAAGATTGGGGCAAAAATCGGCATTAAAGTCCTGCCGTGTGAACCAGGAGGACAGAAGTTAGACTAACACAGTTGAATCTAATCCTGTTTACAATCAAGCTAGCATTAGAACTGCACCACAGCTAGCTGTTACAGGAACCTGGGAAACTACAGGTATAAAAATAAATATGAGCCATTACTTCAGATCTCTCTGCATTGGTTATCTATAAATTGTATTTGTTTTAATAGAAAAGTAGCACAAATGAAAGCAAATGTCCACTTATGGTTTTTTGTGTATATATAAGCTAGCATTAGCACCGCACTACAGCACAGCTAGCTGCTACAGGAAGCTGGAAAAATTACAACTTTTAAGTCTCTGTAGCATTAGTTATTATGTGTACATTTTAATTGTTGTTAGCTATAACACTGTTATGGAGAAGACCAGAAATAAAAAATAGAATAGATTAAACCAATTCTTTACTCATTATTTTTGTATGGTACAACCTAACATTAGTAACGCAGCACAGCCAGCTGCTACAGGAAGCAAGAGAAGCAGTATTTTTTTTATTTCTTCTTGCAGTCTCTCTCTTCAAAAGGCAAGAAAATGTACGTGTGTTGTTTAGATGTCAAGTAGGCACTATAATAAAAACTCTTTGGTACCAACTAAATTGTTAGTTTAATAATTGGGTTAATGAAGAGCTCAAACTGTAACACCTTCCAAAAATCAAATACATAACAATGAGGTTGCTGCACTTTATTTAAGACCTAGATTAGGCAAAATCAAGCCTTGCAAGTGACTGAAAAGGCAATGATATTTCACCAACTAAAAAAGCACATGCCCTCCAATAACGATCACTTGCTACAAACAGCTGCTAGCAATTAATTCAGCATGGTCACTAACAGGTCTCCAACCAGCTACATAAACACCAACAAGTTTTTATTGCTTTTTCACCGGTCTGTGACTTGGCAGATGGCAGCAACCACCACATATTGTGATGCCACAGCAGGAGGGTAACTTGCCTCTGAAATCTGTACGACTCCTTGATCAGCAATGTGTGTCACCATCTTGTGTTCAGTCTCCATGGTAACCAACACATTGTACTAGCCTATGGCTACCAATAATCTCTAGGTTCATCACTTTTTACATGTTTTCACTCACAGTCACCACAGCATCAGGATATGGGTTTCTTACCAGACCCACAGCTTTGTTGTCTAGACGAACAATCCACCAAACTCCTAAGAGAGTCCTATCTTCTGAAAAAAGATCTAACACTAACCTACATCAAGCTTTTTTGCACTTTTTTGCAGTGATTCTGCTGAAATGTTGATGTATAATAATAACTAGTATGTAAAGCTTGTACAAGGCTCTGTGAATTTAAATGTGAATGTCGTTCCTGATTTTAATGAATGGATTTCCAAAACTAATCACAAAAATTTGTGTTCAAAATGACTATTTATATAATTAAAATGTAGTTTAGGTAAGTGTATATTTTATTAATTTTACACTGTTTAAGTTTGTTATGACAGTGGAGAAATTTGTCTAATCTTTGTTGAACCAATGTAGATTATACAAACTCCTGAAAAGGTGAACAGGCAAAAAAAAAACTAAACTTTAGAAAACACTTTGGTCCAACTTATATGTTTTAAACTTTGCTTTATAAATAAAGTAACATTGACTTTTTTGTTTAAAACTATTAAAATTTGCTCTCCAAAACGTTTGCATTTAGAACAGTTGTCACTCTAAGGTGGTGAGTGTTATTATTCTGGCTGCTAACTGAAGCTGGGAGGACTTTTTATTGACCTTTTAAATGTGTTTTGATGCCAGAGAGATTGAACTTCTGATGGTGACACACAGCTGCTGTTAATCTCTGACTGGAACATCCTTGGGGTTGAAACACGTGCAGAGCATGTTGAGTTTACACATCTGTACCGCTCGTCATCTGGCATGTATGAGTCTGAGCTCACTCCTGTCTGACCTTTGACCCTGGATAGCCGACAGTCTAAATTTGCCTCAACAAGAACTGTGTGTTATCTTCGTCAATGAGTGTCAGTGGAGATATGTGTTGCGTCAGTGTGTGTGTGGTTGTGTTGTTTATTTACTAATATAAATGCAGAGATAGGCAGATAAAGACGGTACGTGACTTAAATCATGCTGAAAGATAACGAATCTCTGGCAAAAAAACATGCTTGACGCTGTGGGTTTGAGCCCAAAATAAAACATCTTATTTGAAATGATTTAGACTTCTATGTCCTGTACTCTTTATATACTTTTAATATTGTTCATTATTGAATTAAACAAAGCCCTCTATCAGAACAGTTGGAACAATGTACAGATTTTTTAAATGTTCTCAGGAATCTTTTTATAAAAATAATCTAGTGGCAATGAAAGGCAAATTACTAAGTTTAGGACGACAGATTTGGTTTGAGGTCTGCTTCAAATGACTAAAAGCATCTTTTGTAAGTTGTTAATTTGTGTGTCAGCAGGATGAAGCAGTCGGTGGAGTCCTTCAAGAACAAACGGGTTTCGGATCTGCAGGAGCTGCATCTTCTTTTACTAAACCAGAAGCCTTAACATTTGCGCCTCAGCAGAACTGCAGGCTGATCTCATCAATAACCATGCTGCACTGACCCGTAATTCATGCAAAAGGAGCCCCAACCCAGCGTTGAACACACATGCTGTCCAATACATGGACAAAATTTTCAGTAAGCTAATATTTCTGTATATAAATCTATTTTTTGGCCTTATGTCATAATTCCATTTTCTGAGAAACTGCCATTTCTGTTTTCATTAAATGTCAGCATTAATTATCAACATGAACAGAAATAAGTGCTTCAAATATATCACTCTGTGGTTGATGAATCTAAACAATGCATCACTTTTACATTTTGTATTGAATTACTGAAACACATAAACTTTTTGGTGATACTCTAATATACTGAGATACAACTGTAGAAAATAGATAGATATACATGTAACAGAAAAATCCTCCAGACAGTAAATCTGCTGTCTTAATCTCTTTAGTCATAAAGGTTGGAGTAGAACAGGGATTTTGTAAGAAAGTGACTTGAAGAGCAACTGGTTTTAGATGAATCAGTCGCGTCTAAGTGGCAAAACATCCGAGTCAGGGGTTTCCATCAGGGTCACGACCTTTCGCTGGACCTAAAATACCAACTAGAGAGTCTTGAGATAATCTCCAGAATTAAAAATGTTTGCTAATAGCTCTTTTAGCCAGAATTTATTATGTTATTTAAGATGTTAGAGTTAAGCCTGTTATCTCTGTTAGAATGAAGGTTTGAATAGGAACTACGGGAAATAAGTTTTTTTTACCATTAAATCTGTTTTATTGCTCTATTTCCTCAACTCTATTACAGAGATGAAAGGATATATTGTGATAATTACGACTAAATGCTTTACGTTTGGAGTTATAACCAGTGTGCGGTGCAGTTCACACGTTATTCGTCTTTTCTAGTGGGTAAATGATGGTTTAATTTCACTTGTCTCTTTAAAGCGAAGACTGGTTAATTAACAAATTACTCTTGAAATAATTAAAACGAGAAGAACAAACAAACCAGAGTCAAAGAGCAAATCAAAGCCAGACGCTCACTCAGGAACCAGCTTTCCGCCCAGAACGTGGGACTTTATTAACAGCTCCCTACATGAAAGAATCCTACCGACCACAAGGCCAGCACCGTCACTCAGACTGAGTTTCCATCCAGCTGTGGTGGAGCTGATGGAAAGTCTCACTGCAGAGACCCAACATCCGCTCTCTACTAAACATTTCAGCAAGAGCACGCTGGGGTTGATCATGCACATGTGGATCAAGAAGGTGTTTTAAACGCACTGGCAGTTAGAGAACGTGTGTCTGTGGGATATTTACACAGTGGACGTAAAAAGTGTTCACACCCCAGATGAAGGCCAGATTTTGTGATATAAACAAGGAGATCATGACAGATCTATCTATCTATCTATCTATCTATCTATCTATCTATCTATCTATCTATCTATCTATCTATCTATCTATCTATCTATCTATCTATCTATCTATCTATCTATCTATCTATCTATCTATCTATCTATCTATCTATCTATCTATCTATCTATCTATCTATCTATCTATCTATCTATCTATCTATCTATCTATCTATCTATCTATCTATCTATCTATCTATCTATCTATCTATCTATCTATCTATCTATCTATCTATCTATCTATCTATCTATCTATCTATCTATCTATCTATCTATCTATCTATCTATCTATCTATCTATCAACCTAGCGCCCGTCTCTAGAAAACCTTATTATACACTGTGGAGCCATGGATGACGTGGCTAAGAAAAAATCAGAAGGACTGAAGGAGGATTTCACTCGTCTTCTGAATACTGTTGGAGGTCTCAATATCAAGGTGTTTCTCAGCGGACCCTTTGCACCGATTTTCTGTGGAGATGAGATTTTTTCCAGACTTCTGATGATTAATAAGTGGTTGAAAAAAACATGTGCCACCACACCTGTGAACTTCATCGACAACTTTAATATTTTTTGGGAAAAATGGCAACTCTTCAAGCAATATGGTTTCTGTTTGAACAAGCCAGGAGCCAGATGTCTCACATCTAATCTCTTCTATTCAGTAAATAATCCGCCAGCAGCTTCGACCTTCAGCAGAGAACATGGAGTATCAACAACAATGATAACGCTGCCTCCAACAGCTCCAGCAGAAACAACCGGCCAGTTGGCTGAGAAAGAGAGGTCATCACAAAAGGTCTCCCCGTCGAAATCCACAGGAGAGGTGGACCCCCCGTTAGACCCCCCTCTCCCAAACCCAGACCAACCCCCGCGGTAAACCCCCTTCACCCCAGACCTCGACCCAGACCGCACAGAACTCTCCCATCTCCCCACTGAGCCCGCTTTTTGCTTTACTGGACTCTGATAACATGAAAGGAGCTCTTAAAATCAGGACCCAAATGGCTCTGACATCTTCTCCATTCAACACCCCCCGTGGCCGAGGCCCTGCTACTAAACCAACATCAGTCTGGGCCCCAGTGGTAACTCTATCAGAAATGAACATGTCCAGGAAAAACTTGGGCCCCTAATAGGAGATAGTTGTAAAATATCTGTGCTTACGTGACAGAAAGAACAAAGCCAAAAGGATAAGAGACAGTAATAAACAATCAACGAAAGCCATAAACTTGTCAGGTACAACCAGACACAGAGTTAATATCAGCAACTAAGTCATATAAACTGACTTTACTGAACATTAGATCTCTGTCAGGAAAATCATTTTTAATCAATGACTTCATTACTGACCACAAACGTGATGTTATGTTTTTAACAGAAACATGGTTACATGAATTTAATGAAGCTCCCATTCTGATAGAGGCGACGCCTCCGAACTACAATTTTCTTTGTGAGAGCAGACAGTAAAGAAAAGGTGGAGGGGTGGCCACTTTGTTTAAAGATTTATTAGAGTGTAAAAAAGTATTTCTGGGCAAATTTGACTCTTTTGAATATTTGGCTCTCCAGGTAAAGAGCCCGGTCCGAACCATGTTCTTGAATATTTACAGGCCTCCCTAAGTCCAAATCAAACTTTTTCAGTGATTTTGATGAGCTTTTATCTGTGATTTGTGTTTATTATGACTGTTTAATTATTGTGGGAGACTTCAACATTCACATGGACAATCCTGAAGACAGAAGTGCAATAGATCTATGTGACACTCTTAGAAATGTTGGTTTGACTCAACATGTTAAACAGCAAACGCACAAACAGGGACATATTTTGGACTTGATCATCACTAAGGGTCTAAACATTTCCAAGGTGTCTGTAACTGATGTTGCTCTATCTGACCACTTTTCTGTTATTTTTGAAAGCATCATCTGCAATGACTCAGTTTGCAAAAAAGACATGATAAGAAAACGCATCTTTAAGGACGGTGCTGCTGAAACCTTTAACCAGATTTACTCTTCTACCTCCACTTTGCCCTGTAACACTGTAGATGAGCTGGTAGATAACTTTCATTCTAAAATCTCTGACATCATTGATTCAATTGCTCCAATTAAAGTGAAAGTCATTTCTGGGAAGAAAATGTCTCCATGGAGAAGTGCTCCACCAGTCAGAGGTGAAAAAAAGGAGTGTCGAAAAGCTGAACACAGGTGGCGAAATACTGAACTCCAGGTTCACTATATGATCTATAAAGAGAGACTATACAGATATAACCTACAACTGAAAAATGCAAGGGAATCTTTATTTTCTGAGATCATCAGCAAAAATATAAACAATGCTCGTGCATTATTTGCCCACATCCTCACTAGAACTAAGAAAGTGGAGCACATCACCCCGGTTCTAAAGTCCCTACACTGGCTCCCTGTAGCTCAGAGAATAGAGTTTAAAATACTTCTGTCTGTAAATCACTGAATGGCTTAGCACCAAAATATATTATAGACTTGTCATCAGTGTATCAACCAGCCAGACCTCTCAGGTCTTCTGTCTCAAATCTACTCTGAATACCCAGAACCAAACATTGAGAATCAGCTTTTAGTTCTTATGCTCCACTAATCTGGAATAAACTGCCAGAAAACTGTAAAAGCTCCGAAACCCTAAGTTGCTTTAAATCAAGATTGAAAACTTATTTGTTTAGAGTGGCCTTTGACTGTGCCATCTAGGCATGATTAGTTGCGTTTTCAGTCCAATTTTCATTTCATTTTCTTGTCCATCATTCTATTCTCTTTATTTTATTTTACTTTTTTAAATTACCTCTGTTGTTTGATTTTATCATTTGATTTGTTTTTCTGTGTCTGTATCTGTGTTTATTTGCTTTGTGATTGTATTGTAATTGTATGTACAGCGCTTTTCAGCAATGAGACACTCAAAGCGCTGTACATACAATTACAATACAATCACAAAGCAAATAAACACAGATACAGACACAGACAAACAAATCAAATGATAAAATCAAACAACAGAGGTCCTTCTCAAAATATTAGCATATTGTGATAAAGTTAATTATTTTCAACAATGTAATGATGAAAATTTAACATTCATATATTTTAGATTCATTGCACACTAACTGAAATATTTCAGGTCTTTTATTGTCTTAATACGGATGATTTTGGCATACAGCTCATGAAAACCCAAAATTCCTATCTCACAAAATTAGCATATTTCATCCGACCAATAAAAGAAAAGTGTTTTTAATACAAAAAACGTCAACCTTCAAATAATCATGTACAGTTATGCACTCAATACTTGGTCGGGAATCCTTTTGCAGAAATGACTGCTTCAATGCGGCGTGGCATGGAGGTAATCAGCCTGTGGCACTGCTGAGGTCTTATGGAGGCCCAGGATGCTTCGATAGCGGCCTTTAGCTCATCCAGAGTGTTGGGTCTTGAGTCTCTCAACGTTCTCTTCACAATATCCCACAGATTCTCTATGGGGTTCAGGTCAGGAGAGTTGGCAGGCCAATTGAGCACAGTGATACCATGGTCAGTAAACCATTTACCAGTGGTTTTGGCACTGTGAGCAGGTGCCAGGTCGTGCTGAAAAATGAAATCTTCATCTCCATAAAGCTTTTCAGCAGATGGAAGCATGAAGTGCTCCAAAATCTCCTGATAGCTAGCTGCATTGACCCTGCCCTTGATAAAACACAGTGGACCAACACCAGCAGCTGACACGGCACCCCAGACCATCACTGACTGTGGGTACTTGACACTGGACTTCTGGCATTTTGGCATTTCCTTCTCCCCAGTCTTCCTCCAGACTCTGGCACCTTGATTTCCGAATGACATGCAGAATTTGCTTTCATCTGAAAAAAGTACTTTGGACCACTGAGCAACAGTCCAGTGCTGCTTCTCTGTAGCCCAGGTTAGGCGCTTCTGCTGCTGTTTCTGGTTCAAAAGTGGCTTGACCTGGGGAATGCGGCACCTGTAGCCCATTTCCTGCACACGCCTGTGCACGGTGGCTCTGGATGTTTCTACTCCAGACTCAGTCCACTGCTTCCGCGGGTCCCCCAAGGTCTGGAATCGGCCCTTCTCCACAATCTTCCTCAGGGTCCGGTCACCTCTTCTCGTTTTGCAGCGTTTTCTGCCACACATTTTCCTTCCCACAGACTTCCCACTGAGGTGCCTTGATACAGCACTCTGGGAACAGCCTATTCATTCAGAAATTTCTTTCTGTGTCTTACCCTCTTGCTTGAGGGTGTCAATAGTGGCCTTCTGGACAGCAGTCAGGTCGGCAGTCTTACCCATGATTGGGGTTTTGAGTGATGAACCGGGCTGGGAGTTTTAAAGGCCTCAGGAATCTTTTGCAGGTGTTTAGAGTTAACTCGTTGATTCAGATGATTAGGTTCATAGCTTGTTTAGAGACCCTTTTAATGATATGCTAATTTTGTGAGATAGGAATTTTGGGTTTTCATGAGCTGTATGCCAAAATCATCTGTATTAAGACAATAAAAGACCTGAAATATTTCAGTTAGTGTGCAATGAATCTAAAATATATGAATGTTAAATTTTCATCATTACATTGTTGAAAATAATTAACTTTATCACAATATGCTAATATTTTGAGAAGGACCTGTATAAATAAACTTACCTTACCTTATCTATCTATCTATCTATCTATCTATCTATCTATCTATCTATCTATCTATCTATCTATCTATCTATCTATCTATCTATCTATCTATCTATCTATCTATCTATCTATCTATCTATCTATCTATCTATCTATCTATCTATCTATCTATCTATCTATCTATCTATCTATCTATCTATCTATCTATCTATCTATCTATCTATCTATCTATCTATCTATCTATCTATCTATCTATAATCCATCCATCAATCCCTCAATCCTTCAACCCTTCATCCTTCCTCTTTTCCTTCAATTCAGTCAAACATAATCTAAAGGTTTTCATATTATTTAATTATTTATATATTACTAATCGTACTCATACTCATCGTCTTCCGCTTTATCCGGGACCGGGACGTGGGGGCAGCAGACTCAGCAGAGACGTCCAGACGTCCCTCTCCCCAGACACCTCCTCCAGCTCCTCCGGGGGGAGCCCAAGGCATTCCCAGGCCAGCCGAGAGACATAGTCCCTCCAGCGTGTCCTGGGCCGTCCCCTGGGCCTCCTCCCAGTGGGATGTGCCTGGAACACCTCCCAAGGAAGGTGTCCAGGAGGCATCCGGTATAGATGCCCGAGCCACCTCAACTGGCTCCTCTCGATGTGGAGGAGCAGCGGCTCTACTCCGAGCCCCTCCTGGATGGCCGAGCTCCTCACCCTATCTCTAAGGGAGTGCCCGGCCACCCTACGGAGGAAGCTCATTTCAGCCGCTTGTATCCGTGATCTCGTTCTTTCGGTCATGACCCAAAGTTCATGGCCATAGGTGAGGGTAGGAACGTAAACCGACCGATAAATCGAGAGCTTCGCTTTTCGGCTCAGCTCTCTCTTCACCACAACGGACCGGCACAGCGCCCCCATTACTGTGGCAGCCGCACCGATCCGTCTGTCGATCTCCTGCTCCATTCTTCCCTCACTCATGAACAAGACCCCGAAATACTTAAACTCCTCCACTTGAGGCAGGAACTCCCCTCCAACCTGAAAAGGACAAGCCACCCTTTTCCAGTCGAGTACCATGGCCTCCGACTTGGAGGAGCTGATTTTCATCCCTGCCGCTTCACACTCGGCTGCGAACCGCCCCAGTGCATGCTGTAGGTCTTGGCTAGAGGGGCCAGCAGGACCACGTCATCTGCAAAAAGAAAAGATGAAATCCTCTGGTCCCCAAACCAGACCCCATCCGGCCCTTGGCTGTGCCTAGAAATCCTGTCCATAAAAGTTATGAACAGGTCCGGTGACAAAGGGCTGCCCTGCCGGAGTCCTACATGCACCGGGAACAGGTCCGACTTAGTGCCGGCAATGCGGACAAAACTCCTGCTCCGCTCATACAGGGACCGGATGGCCCCTAGTAAAGGGTCCCCGATTCCATATGTCTTCAACATCCCTCGGAATCTGGTCAAAGCTCTCCCAGAGGTGAGAGTTGAATACATCCCTGGCCAAGGGGTCCGCCAGGCGTTCCCAGCAGACCCTCACTATGCGCTTGGGCCTGCCAAGTCTGTCCGGCTTTCTCCTCACCCAGCGGATCCAACTCACCACCAGGTGGGGATCAGTGGACAGCTCAGCCCCTCTCTTCACCCGAGTGTCCAAAACATGCGGCCGAAGGTCTGATGATACGACAACAAAGTCGATCATTGACCTCCTGCCTAGGGTGTCCTGGTGCCAAGTGCACTGATGGACACTCTTATGTTTGAACATGGTGTTCATTATGGACAATCCGTGACTAGCACAGAAGTCCAATAACAAAACACCACTCAGATTCAAATCGGGGAGGCCATTCCTCCCGATCACGCCTCTCCAGGGGTCACTGTCGTTTCCCGCGTGGGCGTTGAAGTCCCCCAGCAGAATAATGGAGTCCCCGGGAGGGGCACTATCCAGCACCCCCGACAGGGACGCCAAGAAGGCCGGGTACTCCGCACTACCACTCGGCCCGTAGGCTGAAATGATAGTCAGAGACCTCTCCCCAACCCGAAGGCGCAGGGATGCACTGGGGTAAACCCCAACACTAGACGGCTGAGCTGGGGGGCGACAAGCAGACCCACCCCGACCCGCCGCCTCTCCCCGTGGGCCACTCCAAAGTAGAAGAGAGTCCAGCCCCTCTCGAGGAGATGGGTTCCAGAGCCCACGCCGTGTGTGGAGGCGAGCCCAACTATTTCTAGTCGATATCTCTCGACCTCCCGCACAAGCTCAGGCTCCTTCCCCCCCTGCGAGGTGACATTCCACGTCCCTATAGCCAGCCTAAGCATCCGGGGATTGGGCCGCTGAGGTCTCCACCTTCGTCCGCCGCCCAATCCTCTTTGCACCGGTCCCTCACGGTTCCCCCTGCAGGTGGTGGGCCCACTGGGGGGATGGTCTCGCGTCTCTCGTTCGGGCTTGGCCCGGCCAGGTCCCGCGAGGAGCAACCCAGCCACCAGGCGCTGTCCGACGAGTCCCGACCCCAGGCCTGGCTCCAGGGTGGGACCCCGGCTCCGCCGTACCGGGCGACGTCACGTGCCTCGATTCTGTAGTCATCATGAGGGGTTCTTGAAGCCCTCATATTACTAATCATTTTCATTAATTCATAAACCTTGTTTATTTATTTTATTTATAGTATATTTAACCCTAATGACGCCACTCATCTGTGGTGTTGAACTAAACTTTAAACTGGAGTGGGTTTAAAGATGAAGTAGCATATATCCTATGGAGATTTTTGTTATTATAATAAAAAAGTTATTATCAGTAACATAGTACTATGAAATAACTGATTCAAAATTAATTGTCAAATAATAATAATAGCATATGTTTTTAACATACAAAGAATATAACGTTTACTGTATTCATTTTCAAATGTAACACATTATGTATTTATACATTATTTTAACATTTAAATAATTACTGATCACTGTATTTATTCCAGTTTAATAAGACTTTTGCCACTTTTCTAACCTTTAACAAAATTAGTAATTTTGCTTTACTGCTTATGACATGGAAGCGCAAATCACATTCACTGTAACTGTAATTACATTTCTTGCGTTTCAATACTTACGAAAGGGCCTTTTTGAATTTGTACTGATTAGCAACGCCCTCCTCTGGATACAACAGGCCACTGCATCCTGCATGCAGAAGCTAATGCTGGACCACAACTCTGCAACCTGATTGGAGCAAACATGTTCTGCTTGGAAAATAAATTCTGGTCATAAGGGATAAAGTGAATGAAGAAGGCTGGAAACCTGCTGGGTTGTTTCTCTGTCTTGTCGGAGCACAGATTACAGATCACACTTCAGATGAGAATCGAACCGAACAGATTCTGGAACCGTTTGTGCTGGAGTGCGGCCGGTCCCTTGTTGCCATGGCGACCTAACTCTGCAGTTAGACGCTGAAAACAATCAAACTTCCTGGACTAAAATCACCGCCGTGTTTGTGTTTCTCTGCATTTCCCCCGTAATTAAACACAAAAGAGTGGCTTCAGGTTCGTATCAACCCAGGCAGCTGTAACAATATCCGACTATAATAAAGATATCTTAGTCGTAATTAAGCAGCTAATGTTCACTAATATTTATGATCATTACTTCCAGACTGAGAGCATTCAGAGAGCTATAACAATAATGTCTTCATTATTGTTTACCTCTGAACAGTATTCCACAGGCCTTTTAAAAGCTTGATTCATGCTTAATTTTACATTTCACACCTGGTGGGTTTTCTTACTTTAGTTTGACCAACAGTCTATCTTCTTACCCACAATGCATTGGGCCTTCCTATAAACCTGATTTTTACCACCTCAGCTTCTCTTTTTATGTTTCTGTTCATTTTCCTGCTTTGCAGATTTATCGGCAGAAGATAATAATGATATCTGTACTGTAATTACATATTAAAGTGTCACTTAAATTATTTGTCTCATTTCAGCAGAAAGGTTGTTTAAAGGGAGAATAATAGAAAATTCCCGGTTAATTTCCATGCAAATTTAATATTTTTACATTATTCTACATCATGGAAGCAGCTTATAATAAATTAGATTCATTTAGGTTTATTTGACATATGATCGAACATATTAACAATATTAACTAATCACATTTTCACATATTACGTTTCCTTGTAGGTAGAAGAATAAACTTTTAAATTCCTACTTTATTACAAACTCAACCACAAGTGAATTATTTATCTGGTTTTATTACAAAACAAGTGAATAAAATAAACCAAAATATGTGTTTTATCTGTTTTGCTGGTTTTCAGGATTAAATTAAAGTGTAACTGAGGAATTCCCAGAAAACACCAGAGGTAGAGGAAAAACTGACCATCCTCAACCAATTAAATGTCTGTTTACTGACCTAATGTGTTCACATTCAGGTAAACGGACACAATTCATGACAAATGACTGCTAAGTCCAGCCGTAAGACTAACTTGTGAGTGGAGGAGAAATAATGTCCTGTTTACATCATGAGAAGCAAATTATTAAGTTTAGGACGACAGATTTGGTTTGAGGTCTGCTTCAAATGACTAAAAACATCTTTGGTAAGTTGTTAATTTGTGTGTCAGCAGGATGAAGCAGTCGGTGAAGTCCTTCAACAACAAACGGGTTTTGGATTTATCGATCCTGTCCAAGAAGGAAATAGCTCTGTGAGTCCAGGTTTTCCATAAAAAGCAGATCGCTGATCTTCCAGCCTCAGAGAAAACTTATCAGTAGCTTCATTAGTTTGTTGTGTGAACTTCTGAGTTACACTTTCCCAAATCCAACTTAGGTCTGGAAATTTACAACCCTTGCTCTTATGTCAGGTACTTCAAATAAATGTCAATCAGTAAAATAATAAGAGATTATAAGTAACAAACCATTTATGAGTTTGAAATGTGTAAAAGTCCAGGAAGTAAAATCTATCAGGAATGGAAACGACAGACGCTCTAGAGCTGAGCTCTAAAACAGAACAAGAAAAGAAGAAATAAAACAGAGAAATTTCCAGGATTGACTGATTGAGTCTAGAAAAACTGTCTTTGGTAGAAACAGACATGCGATTAATTTCATTTTCTGCAATTTGTTACTTTAAAACTATGTAAATTGGCCTGTAACTCTGCACACACTGCGCTATTCTGATGGTTTAGTTGACAAAACACCTGTAAAAAAGCACCAGTTCTCACATTAACGTTGCCTCCATCTTTTTTTCATGTTTATTGCATGTTTTATATTTATTGCTTGCCAAGGGCAAAACAAGTATATGTGAAAATGTTAAAATTACTGACAAAAGATGATTAATGACCAGATTTTTAAAGGTTGTTTCTAGACTTTCAAGGTGAAAAGAAATCCAAATGCAGACTTGATGAAAACCAGGTCAGTTTTAAGCATTTGGATCAACTGCAGTGAAAGGAAATATGAGGTCCAACTGCCTGTCAAACATATAAAAACATTAACTGAATGCGTCTCCAGAACCTTTTTTAAAGTTCAGCACAGATCCTGTAGAAAAATATCCAGAAGCGTTCACTGCCTTATAAATCCTGAGCTTCTGTTCCTCGCTTGAATGGCGAGTAAGTTTCCCCTCATCTAAGAGCTATAACTATAACCATGACCACAATATTAGGACAATGTTGTTTCAAAGGTTAGTGCGCCCTCTTCTGTCAAAGAATATAGCTACCTGTCAAAGACACCTTTTATTAAACTTTAATTTAGTTTATTTATTTAGCTCCAGTTCTAAAGAGATGTCGCCTCAAGACATTTAGGCGGCATATGAAAACCTGTAAAAGCAATTATATGGATTGCAACGTGGTTCGAATTCAGTTCGTTTCAATACAACCGGTTTATCTGGTCAGATTTGGGTCAAATTACATACAGGTAACATTGACTATGCTGGTTTAGTGATCAGAGCAGAAATAACAACAGGGGTTTGATTATTTTCTAGGAAGCAAGAACTCTGAATCTGTGATGTTTTTTCTGCTAACTGTAAAGCTTGATGTTTGACATTTGTCTTTATTTCAGGTTCAGAAACAGTCCAAAGCAGTACGTCTGTGTGGAGATGCTGCAAGATGGCTACCACAGGTGTCCCTTTATCTCCCTACTGTTACACGGAGTTATTTCTTTGATATCGTACTGGCTTACCTGACTTTGTGTGTCTCTGTGTCTGAGTTTCAGGGCGTTTTCAGAGGTGTTCTCTCTGCTGCGCTCCGATCGGGACCAGAGGTCCGAAGAGCTGCCAGGATCATCCAGGCTCCAGACCCCCCCTCTGGAGGAACAGCGGGAAAAACTGGAGACCCTCAGGCTCCACCTGAGCCGAGCAGAGAAAGCAGAAAGGGAAGGTACCCGCACATAAGGAGGCACTGCTGGAAGGAAACATTAATTTGATTTTCTATATGTAGTTTAGATTTTATTAGTCATGAAAGTCAGAAGGGCAAAACCTGGGGCTAGAAGACATTCAGCTTTAACGTTTTCTGTCTTTAGTTTGAGTAATGAAGGTTTTTGGTTTGCAGGTTCTTGGACAGCTGTGTGTGAGGAACGTCTCCATTTAGGTCGCTACTTCGCCCATCATGAGGATTTCTGGCTCAGCTTTCATTTCTACCACAGCTGCGCTGACAGAGAGTTCGGTGGAAGATCCAAACCGGCTACAGAGGCCAGACTCCACCTGGCTGACTTATACCAGCAGAAAGGTAGGAATCTTTTCACAGACATTGGGAGGGGTCAGAAACACCAAATGTAGGAGGTCATGTCTTGTCCTGCAGGTGATCTGGAGGAGGCGAGGCAGCAGGCGGAGATGGGCCTGAAACAGGCAGAGGAAGGAGGCTGGGTGGACCTGGACGGTCGGCCTCTGAGGCTCAAGGCCTGCACAGAACTGGGAAAAATCTACAGCCTGCAGGGCGAAGTCTTCCTCGCAGCCAAAGACTACGACAAAGCCAAGAAGCTGTTCCACCAAGGTTCCAAAATGGCCACAGAGGGTAAGTAGTGAAACGTACTGTAAGATAGGAGATATAGTTTTCTGGAGATTTTACCAATTTAATGAGATGTTGTGACAATTCTGGGATAAAAGAAGTTGGTTCATGTGGTGATGGTAAAATAAAGATATCAACCACTCCCAGTGGGGTACACAGGTTTTATTCAAAGACTCCGGCTGTAGCAGATCGCTTGGAGCTAGCTTCTCCGAGGCAGAAACATGCTTCCTCCAGTTTCTTGGTCCACTGTGGGACATCTCCTGTAGTCAGTTCACGTGAGCTTAGATGTTCACCATGCTCCTCCAGCACTTCACAGAGAGAATCAGTTTATTTCTAGCGAGACGTAGGAGTGGGTGAGTTCAGTTTCTGAACAAATGGACTTGCCTGAATAAGAAGAGCACAGAAATGAAAAATCTGTATATGCTGATGGTGACACCATCTGTTGCTAGGGTTAGAGGTCAAATACTGCATGTTGTGTTTACTCTTGGTCAGATATTAAATGAGTTTGATGATATGAAACATTTGACATTATCACAAACACAAAAACAGAATAAACATGTTTGGGGGAAGTACTTTTTCACGAGTCCGGAGTTCTGGTTTGCTTCAGGTGAAGATAAGTCGGTGGAGGGGGAAGCGGTCTTCAGACAAGGACTGAGCTTACACAGTTCAGAGGATCATCATGCAGCCAGGAAGGTATATCAGAAAAAAGATACTGCAGTAATTTACCTGAATATCACAGAATAACATTAAGAACATTTTTTTTACAGTTTTATTTCATTATTCAGTAAATGTTCATAAATGCCTTTTATAAATGACCGTATATTAGACATGGTTTGATGCTTTTTAACACAGTCTGTGTTTTTTAGGTCTTCAGCACCTGCATAGAGATCTTCAGTGAACTGCAAGATGTGAAAGGACTGGTGAAGACCTACAAGGCCATAGCCAAGTCCTTAGAAAGGTAAGAACACTGACATGATAACGGTTGTTTCTAGTCATTAAAGACAGAAACCTTTCCTCAGAACAAAACATCCAGAAACCTTGTGGATGTGGTCGGATGAAACCAGGCTTGATCTTTCTGGTCACATATCCAACTACTGGTAAAACATGGTGGTGGCTGCATTATGCTGTGGGGATTACATTCTCAGTAGTTTGAAATACCAGCGAGGTTTGACCCAAAACCTTCTGGCAGAAAGTTCAGGAGGAAGACGTCAACATTTGTCCTGCTGATGCATCCGTCTGCATCTGTTTTATCTTGGCGACAGCGAAGGAAACATGGAGGAGACTCTCCAGGTGTTGGAGAAGTCAGTGGATATCTGCCGAAGCAGCGACCAGCAGGGCAAGCTGGCAGACATCTGTCTGTATCTGGGCAGCATCTACCGCGACCTGGTACCAAACTCAGGCACACATGCAGCGATCACACAGCCAGGATATTTAACTGATTTACCAGCGGTTGTTTAAAGAATGATTTCCTCTGTCTCCTTCTGCAGGGTCAGCCTCTGGAAGCGTGCAAATACCTCCTACAGGGTTACAAAGCCGCCTGTAGCGCAGGAGACGTAACTCTGCTGCAGAAGGCACAGGCGAGTCTTTTATGAACTCACATCTGTCAACAACTGTTCACTTAATCTGTGCACAGATAGGAAATGTTCCTTATTCTGCTGTTTTATAAGGCACTTTGCTGCATATTTAGAGCCAATCATAGAGTTGAATTCAATGAACTGAGCAAAAAGGAGGAGATCGTTCTATAAAACCTACACAGCTGTTTGGAAAAGGATTTGTCTCACAGATTTCTTTTTTCTTGTCACATTTCATCATAAAACCAAATCTAATGACAAACAAAAATAAGCTCAGTTAATAGAAACAGCAGTTTTTTTAACAGATGAGAGCAGATTATCATTCAACTAGCTTTAGCTTAATATTTTATCTTGAAAAGTTTGAGATTTTGAAATACAAAATGTGAAGGAACCGTGTAAAGACTTCTTCTGCTGAACTTCAGTTCACATCTCAACCTTGAAGGAAGATATTTGCGTTTTAATCTCAAATCTGTATAAAAAGTAGATGCTTGGAGATGATTGTATCCTGGTGACCGGTGCGTCAAACCAGTGTAGAGATGTGAAGCCAGCTGTGTTTCTGTCATCTCTCTCAGGTGAAGCTGGGTCGTACATGCGCACTCTCTCTTATCAGAAAGTACAGCTCCGACATGGAGTCTTCCTCGCTGACCTCGGTGAAACGACTGGTGGCCTGGAAGGAGACCAGAGGACACCAGGACTTCTGTTCAGACGTTGCAGATTTAAATCTTGCTGCCTTCATGGGGCAAACAGTCAGCAGCTGCTTGTTGGAGGAAGGAGAAGGAAAATCTCAGCATTAGTCTGTAAATACTGCCAACCACTCATACAGTCCAATAAATAAAATAATTTAAATAATTTCTGTTTTCTGATTTTGTTTTTTTACAAAAAGTCATTTCTGTTTAAATGTGTGTTGATCATAAAAGTTTATTTTTCTTTTTTAAATATAATTGCTCTTTGTGAAAATTATTCTTGTCATGAATTTTATAACTTTTATTTTAAAGTCAGTTGCAGTTATTTGTTACAGTATTTTACAATTCTACAGTCATTTATTTGCTTATTTATTTTATCTTTTAATTTTATCATTTAAACAATATAAACAATGATTTAAAAAACATTTAAACCTTTATATGATCACTGTAGACTGTTTATAGAAATAGTAAAAGCAAAATTACTTTCCTTGTATTTTACCTGCTTTTAACATGAGTTGTATTACTTCATTTTGTTTTATCATTTTATGCATTTTACTTTTTACTGTTATTTTAAGGCAGTTGAAATTATTTTTAGAGTATTGTATTATTTCCTTTAATTTCATTATTTATGGTTTCATTTAATCGTAATTAGTTTTATAATATAAATAATATTATCATGGTAGACCGTTAATGGTAATATTTAATGTCATAATATTTATATTTAACATCATATTATTGTTTTTGTTTTAGCTGTTGTATTAATTATTACTTTCACTTGATTCATTTTTGTAAATAAAACAATTTTGTTTTATTTAATTTTAGCGTTAAACCATTTATGTTGTTACTGAATTTATTGTTTAAATACATTAACTTTAAAATGTAAAAACTTTATTATTATTATTATATTAGTTTTAATTGTATCGCTGTATTTCTTTTTTTGTTGTTGTTGTTGTTGTTTTTTTTTAACGTAAGTTACGGTAAATTATCGTCCTGCGTCACTCCTTCCGTCATTACGGCCGCTCCGCGGCCCACGTGTCCGGAAGAAGCTCCTCCTGATCGGCTGGTGTTTCCCGACGGAGCTCCCCTGAAGGAAAACGCAGCGGCAGGTTGCAGAAACTTGAGCCCGGCCGCTGCGACAGGAGGGCCGGCGGGCTGGCCGCAGGCTGAGCCCCTGCAGCTGAAACATGGGCCTCCTGGCGAGGCTGCGGAAGGAGTGGTTCATCATCGGGATAGTGCTGGTCATCCTGTCGGCCAAACTGCAGCCCAGTGTCGGTGTTAAAGGAGGTGAGGCTCAGACCGATGAAAGTTTCAGGATCGATTTGTAGGTTTTAATTTTAAATGGTATCAACGGTGATACGACTGAGAGCTGAATGGAAACTGAATGAAATCCTAATTTAGCTGAAACAACCGGAGATGTTTCCTGACGCCTAAGATCCTAGTGACACGTTGCATTCAGCAGGAATGTCAACACACCTCTCAGCGCTTAGAAAAAACTGTTTCTACTTAAAACAAATCCCTCTGAAAGTCCTCAAACTTCATCTGAGGACAGTTTATTTAAACCATAATATTGTCGGAGGGTTTATCACAGCAACAGTGAAACTCACACTGATAAATCAGCAACATTATCTGTAGTTCAGCCTCACCTGTAGATAAGATAACCTGCTGGACTGCTACTGTGCTGCCTTCAGGTGCTCCTCGAAAATCACCACTTCGGCTTAGAAAACCTAGAAATATTATTAATTCAAACAGTAAACATCATCTATTAAAGTTTTGTTTTTAACAATAAACATGAACATAAATAACCAAATAACTCTGAGATCGTATGGTACACCGGACACAGCGCCTTGTAAAAGTATTTCAACTCCTTGAAGTTTTTCCACATTTTGTATGCATTTCACTGGGACCTGATGTGGCAGACCAACACAAAGGAAGGCATCGTTGTGAAGAGGAAGAAATAAAAACATGCTTTACAATTTGTTTTATAAGAACGAAAATCTGAAAGTTGTGTTGTGCATATCTTTAGACTTCTGTTATTGTTCGCCTACTTAACTTAAATGTTGCTTTGAGAAACTAGCAGAGTTGTTGATGTTTTCAGGCTGAAGGAAACAAATATTTTTCATGCTCATAAAAAGATGGCGTTTTTGCAAATGCACAGAAAAGGTTGGATTTTAGCTGTAATATTATGTCACTCGGTGCAAATCTAAGGGCCTGTTTTAGTTTTTCTGAGTATTTATAATGGAGCTGGAGTTGGGCAGGGTTACCATGGCAACCAATGTAAACAAGTCTCTTGTTTCTGCCTCTCAGGTCCATTAAAGCCAGAGATAACCATTGCCTACGTCGCTGTTTCCCTCATCTTCTTCAACAGTGGCCTGTCGCTGAAAACGGAGGTCAGTTCTTGCTGTGATGCCTTCAGGTGCGACTCAGACACCTCCACCAACATGACTGTTTTTTCTGTTTGTCTGCGTTAGGAGCTGACGAGCGCGTTGCTTCATGTCCGCCTCCACCTCTTCGTCCAGTCCTTCACACTGATTTTCTTCCCCCTCGCCGTCTGGCTGCTGCTTCAGGTCCTCACGCTGACCACCATCGACCAGTGGCTGCTAAAAGGGTACAGTGTGTGTGTGTGTGTGTGTGTGTGTGTGTGAATGGTGTCCTCTGTTCGGCTCTCAGCCTGACTGTACCTGAAGGTCGAACACACAGAGCCGCAGTCATGAATAATACAGCTGATCCTCTGTGTGTTGGTTTGTTGCTTTAGGAGCCAGAATTTGGGAACGAGGTCCAAACCTTCAGGATGAGGTTTAAGTAACAGTTAGGTTGAAGCTCAGTAGAAGCCACTGTGTTAAGCAGTTTGAGGAGGGTTCACTGTCTTCTCTGCGATCTTCTACAGAGATTCACAGATTACCAAAGAGAAGCTTCAACATTCCCAAGGAGAGACACTTCAAAAGAGAAAATGATGTCGATCTGTGAGGAAAATCAAAGCAGTTCTCAGATACAAACAACTCAGAGCGGGCTCTGCCACCAGCCCTGAACTGGAGAAATTCCCATTTTTTACATCTAGGAGTGCACCGATATGAAAATGTTGGGCCGATATTAATATTGCTGTTATGGCAAATAACCGATATTTAATCAGTATTTACCCATATTATATGTTTTTCTACCCTTTACAACAGTGAAAAATTACCACACCGCTGACATTGATTCTCATTTAAGCATCCCACAATCCTTTGCTGCATCGCTATCACTGTCACATGACCAAACAAAAACCACACGGCCAACCCCTCCACTCCTGAAACACATACACAAACTGTGACAAGATGGAAATAAACGTCGGTTATTAATATCGGCCCAGTTTTACTTATCGGACCGATACCGATGTTAGGCCAGTATTTCGTATGACCCTTGAACCCATGTTGTTACACCCATGATCTTTAATGTGTTTTGGACCAATACAAAGTGCATAATTGTGAAGTGAAAGGAGGAATGTGGTTTACATCCACCCCCCTCAGTCAGTACTTTGAACCTTTAGCTGTTAGGGTGCGTCGCTAACAGCTTCACACGTAGACAGACTGACATCGTTGACCGAAACAGCTCAAGCTCCGTCCGATTGGATGGAGAACAACCGTAAACATCAATTATCAAGTCCTGTCACAGATTCTCAGTTTTATTTAGATCTGAACTTTGACTAGGCCTTTCTGAATATGCTCTGATGTAAACCATTCTATTGTAGCTTTGGCTGTAAGTTTAGGGTTGTGGTCCTGCTGGAAGGTGAACCTCAGCCCCAGTCTCAAGTCTTCTTCCATGGTTGTCCTGTATTTATCTCCACCCATCAACTCTTTAACTCTGACCAGCTTCTTTAATCCTGCTAAAGAAAATCATCCCTACAACATAATGCTGCCACCACCATGTTTCACTATGGGATTGGTGTATTAAGGGTTTATTTCGTTCTTCCACATGCTTCCTGTGTCTCCTGCATGGCTGGAGCCAGATTTAGTGTAAGATCCCAGTAAAGAACCCTGGTTTAGCTTCTCAGTCATCCAGGACACTAGGATCCTCAGTGCGTAAGTAACAGGAAAGTGGACTTCTTCTGTTGTTTCCTGAAGATGTTTCACCTTCCATGTAGTCAGAATAATCACACTAATAGGCCAATGGCCTTATCAGTGTTATTGTCACTTAACCTTTATTTATACAGATAGTCTCACTGAGAGAGGGGTTCTCATCTACAAGAGAGACCTGTTATTGTTCTGACTACAACCCATTCGACTGTTACTTCCAACCCTGTTGAGAACTGAAGAAACCTTTTGGTGGAGAGGCAAAACGTCTTCAAGAAATAAGAGAGGAAGTCCAGTTTCCTTCTACTTCTCAGTAAAGTCCATTGAGTTTGGTGGTTCTAACGTGAATCTTTGAGAAAATGTTCAGAACATATGAATGTTTTTACAGAACACCTCAGCCCTTGATTTGGAAGAACTAAAAGGACTTTAATTATTTCCACCAACATCGATTTAAAAAGCTCCTGCGTACAGAAGGTCTTATGCAGAAGCTTTTCCTCGCTTTGTTCTTTCTCCAACCTGGAGACAACCAGTTCATTCTCTTTATCCTGTTGTCGTTGCCTAGGTTACAGACGGTGAGCTGCATGCCCCCTCCGGTCTCATCCGCCGTTATTCTCACCAAAGCTGTCGGAGGCAACGAGGTGAGACACACAATCTCACACGGGTGAGCGGTGAGTCCGCCTCTTGTTGCCCCCCCTGCTGACTGATTTCTGTCTCTGCCTTCAGGCCGCTGCCATCTTTAACTCCGCCTTCGGAAGCTTCCTGGTAGGGAACGGGTCCGGGTGTGGTTGGGGGGCCTTAACGAAGGGGGCTGGGGTTTAATGTTTTCTGTTTGTCCTGCAGGGGATCGTGGTGACTCCGTTGCTGCTGCTGCTCTTTGTAAGTCACACCCGAAACCCGGCGCCACCGTGTGCAGAACTGGGTTAGACTATAAGACACTTTAAATGAGGTCTGAATAAAGCTTTATGGAAGGGGGAGGGTCAAAGTGAGGCCCGGGGTTCGTTAGCGGCCCCCGACTGCAATGAAGAATAATACAGGAGGTTAAAGCAAATGGAGAGTTTTTATTGTTTAAATAGGGCAAAATTATTACCAACAAGTTAAAGTCTTTTTACAATGAAAAACCCAAAGTATTCATCTTTTAACAACCTCACTTTTCTTTAATTTCATAGTAAATATGGCCAAATCTATCCAGTGACTTTTACTATAAAGCAGACTTTGGTGCACCCAAACCCGCTTCTAATGAATCCATTAAACGGGGTTAAATACAGCCAGCGTTTTAAAGAAGGACCGACCCACATCCTGTCCTTTTTGCTGAGGGTAGACTCATTGTTTTAATGAGCCTAAATGAATTCACTGGATGGCTTTGTTTTAATGAGGCAAACGTGCTAAATCTGCGATGATTAACACACCCATAAATCTGGCATGCTCAGCTCATGGTTGAGCAGGTAGAAAACATTTACTTTATCATTTTTTGTGATTTTAGGTTTCAAGAAAATTGTCTATTTTTTGACCCACATGGTAAAAAGTTAGCACACCCCTTGCTTTTGGGGCTTTGAGCTCAACTGAAAACCAAACAACGTTTGGGAGAAAATGTCATTAAATTAAGTATAAATATTTATTTCATTCAGTTTATTGATATAGATCAGATTCACCACTAACATCGTCCGAGGCACTTTTCTAATATTAAAGTGGTTTGTAAAACAGAGGCGAGTCTCTAAGAAGCAGCCAGATTATTATAACTAGATATTACGTCCCTGCAGTAAATAATTAATGTGTTTCTCTTTAACGGCCTGGTTCCTCTCCTCTTCCAGCTTGGATCTTCATCCTCTGTTCCCTTCACCTCCATCTTCTCTCAGCTCTTCATGACAGTCGTCGTTCCCCTGATCCTGGGTCAGGTAGGAAGATGTTTATTGATGCACGCTTCCTGTCAGCCCCGCCGTGAGCTTTCGTTGTTCTCGTTAACGTTTTCGGGTCGGCTCGCAGGCGTGCCGCGGTTTTCTTAGGGAGTTCCTGGAGCGACGAAGGCCTCCGTTCAGCGCCATCAGCAGCGCCGTCCTCCTCATGATCATCTACACCACTTTCTGCGACACCTTCAGCAACCCCAACATCGAGCTGGACCCCACCAGCCTGCTGCTGGTCGTCCTCATCAGTCAGTATTCAGCATCACATAAGCTGCTAAGAAACCTTTAAATTAACGTAGTATCAGCTCTTTTTAAGGCTGCATGACTCAAGATGATTTTTTAAAAGCCTTAAAATAACTTCACTGTTTGTTGCAGCTGCATAAACCCACACTGAAAGCTTTAGAAGATTGACTGAATTAACTTATAAAATCATTACAGCCAGAATGTCTTGTCCTGGGTTATTATGCTGTGACACAGAGGTCCATTTCTCCCATTACTCTTCAAAATGGGAAATACCAGAGAACCTGCTATTCAAGAAAGGCAAATATGTTGAACTGCAATGTTCACACCACTCTATGTGAGGTTTAGCACGTCAGTCACGAAGTTCTGGATCAGGTGTGGGCTTCCAGGGTAGTGAAGGCCCGTCCTGCTGGGTCTGTGTGATACTGGCCTCCAGAGCGTGAATGCAGGACACTGGAACTGTATCAACCTACCAAAATACTGCATGCTAGCAAGCAGGCCTTTGTGACTGCAGCATGCACTGATTTTGATGATGGGATTTGATATATTTCGCAACTCTACAGGAAGTAGAAGAAAATGGCCACTGGCCTGGAATGTTCCTAGAGCAATAATCAAAACGTTAAAATGACCAGAACTGTTCTAGACCAGGCTGGACGACGAGTCCAGCGGATCTCTCCACCAGATACAGTAGGACAGTAAGGGCCATAAAACAGAAAACCCCCAAGGTGTCTGTTAACAACCTGCAACAACCCTCCATGATGACCATCTACTGAACATGCTGACCAGCATGTTTCTGTCCTGCCATCACCAGCCTAAACATGCCTTCCTTTAACTGGAACCATGATGGAGGTTTACTGCAGGAAACGTCCCAGTTGGTGCAAAGGATCAAAATGTGAAAAAGCACTGCAGGCCACACTGTAAAGTACAGTAGAGGATGTGTGATGCTGTGGGCCTCTTTCTCTTCCAAAGGTTCTGTGAACCTTGTTGGAGTGAATGGCGTCATGAAACCTTTAAATACCAGAAATCTAGCGGACTCCAGCAGTAAACCGAAAACGGGCCGTCACTGAGTCTTTCTGTAGGATAATGATCCAAAGATGGGATGATCCATACGGCCGGACCAACACAGGAATGGAAAATCAGCCTTCTGCTGTCTACGGACGTCTCAGTCCGTAGACCTAAATTAAAGAGAAAACCCGAAGAGAGGACTCTGGACTACAGACTGTCTCTCTGTTGCTCCAACCGTGGGAACGTCACCGCAGTTGTTCTGCAGGGAGAAGGTGGGGATAAAAGCACAATGATTTATTACTCCTCTCACATTGAAGGTTTCAAACTTTTATGTCTGACATTATGCTTCTGCAATGATAGATGAATTATTTTAAGGCTTTTTACTCATCTTTACCAGCGTTGTTATAGAAACATAATGAAAATAAATAAAACAGAAAATACGCCTGGATCTTTACCTCCCTGAATATAAAGTCTCAACTTCTTCTGTCCTCTGCAGTTTTCTCCATCCAGGTCAGCTTCATGCTGCTCACATTTGGCATTTCCACCAGGTCAGTCTCCTCTTTCCCTCAATGCTCCTTTTACTCGCCACACGATTCTGAAACTGTACTGGTCCCAGGCAATGGAAAGGACCGGTTATTGTCCTTTGGGACCAGCACCAAGCATTTTTAGTCCAGTCCTTGTACCTGATGGAGGTTTTGGTACAAATATTTGCCAAGTTGCCTCTCTGAGTTATTGAATCCTGTTAAAGGCTCCTAAATAAAAGATAAACCTGCTGATCAGCTGAAGGAAGATCCACGTCTCTAGTCCTGGTTTCTTCTTTCGTCTCCTTTTTAAGGACCCATTGGACATTATGATGGGTTGTGCCAAATTTACATATATGCTTATTTTTGCACATTGATGGGGTATTATTTTAATAGTTTCTGTTAAGTAAATAAAAAATAAAGTGTATTTATTGAAGCCATGCTGCTTGTAATGACGGGAGGATGGTGGAAAGCAGCCTAAATCCAGACCTTCAGAAAGCGTCCAACTGTTCATTCAGATTGAAGGAGACTGACTGCATTTATTTACTGCAGTCATCCATGTTGGGCCACCGCAGCGGTCCAACCAGCAGGTGGAGCAGAGAGGATCTAACCTTTAGTTGTTTCTCCCTCCAGGTCTGGATCCAGATTCAGCCCAGCCGACACCGTCGCCATCATGTTCTGCTCCACGCACAAGTCTCTCACTCTGGGTACGATGTTGCAGTTTAAAGAGACCCTTGATTAAATCTGTTCGCCTGTTATACCCCTTCATGTTCTCAACAAACTAAAGCAGGAAAAGGCCGAATAAAAACTGGGAAACTAAAATAGACACGCACTTTATTCAAAATGTGTCTAGCTGCTTAACCTGTGAATTTGTTGAGATATAAGGACGTTACAGCCACAAACTTTAATGTGCTTTAATGGGATTTTATCTGATGAACTGACAACAAATTCTGCAAAACCTTAAAGTAGATTCAGCTTCTTTTAATCTGACACCTCAAAATAACATCCAGCGCAACCAACTGGCCTCAGATCAGTAAATAGAGTCCACCAACGTGTAGTTTAATCTGAGTCGAAATGCAGCTGATCTGTGATGGTTTTTAGAGAACATTAGAGGACAAGCAGCATCACGAAGACCAAGGAACACAGCAGACAGGTCAGGGAGGCAAATGAAAGCAGGGTTAGGTTACCAAACAATATCTCCAGCTCTGAAAGCCTCGCAGAGCTCAGGTTTATCCTTCTTCTCAAGGTTCCCAACAGGGAACCTGTCAAACATGGATGTCCACCTTAACTAACACGCTATGGCAAAGCGTTTATCAGAGAAGCAACCAAGTGGTTCATGGTAGCTCTGGAGGAGCTGCAGCAATGCAGAAAGTTGTTAGAACACCAGTTTCAAGTTTGCTGCAAACCAAGTAGGGAACACAGCAAACAGAAGAAGGTGCTCTGGTCAGGTGAGACTAAAACGGAACTTTTTGGCCTAAATGTAAAACTGTGTGGAGACGAAAACTCCACCCTAAACGCATCACCCTGGTGGAGCTAAATACATGCTGCAGAAGAGAGTTCGGTCCTGATTATGCTTTCATTGATTTTTAACAACTTAAAACCACATTTAAGAATCTCCTGGAAACACATTAGAGTGAGAAAGCAACGCTCCCTGTTCCCTCCAGGCATTCCCATGCTGAAGATCGTTTTCGAAGGCTACGAGCACCTGTCTCTGATCTCAGTCCCGTTGCTGATCTACCACCCGGCCCAGATCCTGCTCGGCTCCATCCTGGTGCCGACGATCCGGAGCTGGATGGCAAGCCGACAGAAGGTAACTCGGCACCAACACCGAATCTATCACAAACACTTTTCAGGCTGATTAGAGCTGCGAGTTGAGGAGATCCCTGAGATGATGGCTGTGTTCCAGTTCTAACCTCGTGACCTTGTATCCTCTCTGACAGACTAGTCTGTTGTTGAGATAGGGCCACGTTCCAACACCTCTGTACCCTCTGAGTGAGTAGAGACTGACACCAAGCCGCTAATCCTTGTCTCTTCATGTCGAATTAATTCTTCAGGATAATTTGTACCTGATGGTGTGTCCTCAATCCTCCTTTAATCAGCAGGTGGCGCCATTTAGTCAAGCTTAAGCCCTTCAAGAAGCAACCACTGCTGTAAACACGTCTTCAATTGTTTTTTAAAGCAATTAATCAAAAGCCAGAGTATTTCAAATCTAAACTGTAAAATCCTCTATCGAAACCTTTCACCTCTCATAATTTTGTCAGAATCCTTCATTTGTCGCTTAGTGGGATAATTGGCATTAATTTCTGCAGCCAAAATACAGGTTAGAAAGTTTGTACAAAATGTTCCCAAACATTAACATAAGGAAATTAAATATAGAAATACACAAATTTAAAAAATGTAAAAACTATTATATATTAACAAACAAGATGATAATTCTTTAGGGAATAAAAAACGAATTAGAAGTAATGTACAACAGTAACAGTATTTAAAACCTTTATCTTTATCTGTGATAAACTGGATCGGGGGCTTGGCTCTATTTTAGGTTGGTTCCAGTTCTAAACCGGTACTGGAAATGGTTCTACAGTGCAGATAAAAAGTACTTTCTTCCTTACGGATTCCTTCAGTTTTTGCTTTTTTGTCGCACTTAAATGTTTCAGATCATCAAACAAATTTTAATATGAGACAAAGACGACCTGAGTAAACACAAACAGCTGTTTTCAAATGATTTTAGCAGAAGGCAAGGCGAGTTTATTTATAAAGCACATTTCACTAACAACAATTCAAAGTGCTGTACATGAAAAAAAGAAAAAGACAACGGTGGCATAAAGGTAATCAAATAATTAACAAACACAAATAATTTAAAGAGAATAAAAATGAATAACTAAATGAACCTCCTGCAGGAACATTTAAGGATTTAATCCAATCATTAAAGCATGCATTGCTCCCGGGTCCATATTTTCTCAGCATAAAATCAAACTTCCTGGGGGGGGTTTGGCCTGTCCCATTTCACTGAAACTTCGCTTCCCGTCTGATTTATCCACAAGACATTTACCAGTAGCCAAGAGTGAAGCACTGGTGCTAAACTTTGAATAAATGGGGAGATATCTTTCTTCAAGTCTTACCCACGTCTGGCTACGAATCAGGTGCTTTGTGGCACACCTGCCGCGTGTCCTTCTAAGCTTAACTTAGGAGCGCCCTTCTCCACGTATGCGTTCCTGTGGGGGGGTCTTTTAGTTCCCAGGTGAAAAATCCTAAATTGTTTTATTCCTGTCCCACTAGAAAGCGTCAGTAATTATTTAGAAGGAAGGTTTGCTTTTTATTTTTATGCAGATTAACATTTTGTTTCAGGCTAATTTTATTAAATAGTTTAAAAAAAAAAAAAAAGATTCAGCTTTATTAGCTTTATTTGTACGGACAAACAAGGAATTTGACTCCGGTACACTTTGCTCTCAATGATAAAGAATATCTTTTTAAATGTACATTTATACAAGATTGACTCTTATTTATTAAGAGGGAAAGAAAAAAAACGGTTCTTCCAGCCTTGTGGCAACAACTGCCTTTACGTGTTGATAGCAATCCAGACTTTGACTAGGCCATTCCGAAACCTTCAGTTCCCCCCCGTTTTTTGAGCCATATGTAAATACATAAATATGACCTTCAGTTGACCTTCAGACATGGACTTGTTGGTGTGCTTTGGATCTGGCTGTGTAACCCGAGTGTGCTGGAGCTCTGGGTCACAAACCAATGGCTGGATGTTGACCTAAAAGACGTTCTGGTAGAGAGAAGAATTCATGGCTGCGTCGATTATGGCAGGACGTCCAGGTCTTGATGTAGCAGAGCAGCCCTAACCATCACACTACCACCACCATGTTTGACTGTCGGTATCAGGTTATTTTTCTAAAATGTCCGTATAGTTTCACATCAGGTGTAAAACCTTCCACTTTTGTCTCATCAGTCCACAGACTATATGAGTCGCTCTTTAAGTCATTTTGGTACGCTGGCCACTGTTGGGAAGGTTGTCCACTGCTCCATGTTTTCTTCTTGTGTGGACAAAGGTTCTCACTGTGGTTCACTGGAGGCCCAAAGCCTTGAATGTTCTTCAATTTCTTTAGATCAGGACATGGAGTGTTTTAGCCTACTTCATGTTGTCAGCCAGGTTCTATTTGTGATTTATTAAATCTACAGGTGAGGAAGTATATCACAAAGGGCCAGGTTGCTTTTTTCTTTACTCCGTAACTTAAAATCGTATAAAAAATGCTTTTTATATTTACTCAGTTTATTTTACCTGATGAAAACCTGATGATCCGAAACATTTAAGTATGGGGGAAAAAAAAGCAGAAATGGAAAAACTTTTTCAGGGGACAAGTACTTTTTCACAGCACTGTGTATCACAGCCACAGTATGATCCCTCAGGGTGGTTGTAAATGTGCTGCAAGGACACGGTGTGGGAGCTCCCCCTGCTGGTAATAACACAGATTTCACCTGCTGGGGTCACTGCTGCAGAAAACAGCAGTTTCAGTCTGCTTCAGCTGACGTGGTGTTGCTCTGTTTGGTGGTGGGACATTCACTCTTTTGTTTTTGCTCCTCTGCTTCACTTTCTTCTTTCTGTTTTTATCAAATTATGTCAATAAAAACACAAATGATTCATGAAAGTCCTCAAATGTTTCCTGTGTCACCGGAGTAAAGATCTATTTGACAACTTTGGCTTCTTTTTTAGGGGATCAAACTGTCAAACCTGCAGCCCATCTGATGGGTCTCGGAGCGGCGAAAGGACACAGCTGCCAAAAAGTGCCTTTTTACGACCAACAACAACCAGGACCTCCTCATGGCAGAGCGGCATTGAGTGCCCGCCTTGATAGCCTGTTTCTATTTCCTACATTAACAAAAAAAAAACTCACATTTGCACCATTTATATTGTTTTATATTTAAATGAAATGTGTTTTATTTTTTATATCTTGAACACAGAAAAAAAAACAATCCTGGGGGGAGAAAAGGAGTATTTTGAGGAACCAAGTGGGCGGGGTTTCTGGGACCAGTTCTTCCAGGTGTCACTGCCAGCAATTGTAAATGTTTTTGCTCAACTTACTGCAGGATTGTGATGTCTAATATACAAAGTAACACCTACAGTTTGGATTCTTGAGCCTTTTTTAGTGTACCGGAAACAGCGTTGGTGTTATACAGAAAGGGGGCGCTGTTGAGCTTATCGCTGACATTTTTAAATGATAAAACTTCAACTTGAATGAAGGTTGCAAACAAAATATTTTCCATTAGTTCAGGTTACTATCTCTGTTGTGTTCTTGTATATTTATTATTTGCCATACAGAAATAGTATTTATAGCAAGAAAAGCAATTGATCTAGTTAATAATGTTGGACTACTATTATTTTGAACTAAACATTTCATGGATGCAAATCAAAGCAGCTGCTTTTCACCATTTTTATCATACTGCCACATCATCAAACAGTCATGAAGCAGTGCAGGATTTGACGCAGCAGCACCTGGTGTTTGGTTTTTCCTCGTTTTTTCACGATGAAATATTCCTAATGAGCATTTTAGTTCTGCTCCCGGACAAATACATTTGGGAATAATGCCCTTTGTTTGCTAGTCAGACAACAAATTGGCAACAAATCCGATTGGCAGCTTGTTAATGTTACTGACCTGTCATTTTTTAGACAGATGGTGCCTCTGACACATCATTTGGAAGCAGAAGTGATAGCTAATATAAGCCTGTGAAATATCGGTGGGGTCGTCTATGAGGAGATTTTAGAAAACACTACTGCCTTATGTAAAGTCTCAGGCTGCAGGAACAAACTAAATATTATTGAAATAAACTTTATTATTACTACATGACTTAAGTTATAACCAGTGTTGGTGAAAAACAAGTTCAGATAAATGCAGTGCCTATGAAAATGCTGATTAGTTTCACCTCTAAATACACCGCTCAAAAAATAATGGGAACACTCAAATAACACATCCTAGATATGAATGAATGAAATATTCTCATTGAATACTTTGTTCTGTACAAAGTTTAATGTGCTGACAACAAAATCACACAAAAATCATCAATGGAAATCAAATTTATTAACCAATGGAGGCCTGGATTTGGAGTCACACACAAAATTAAAGTGGAAAAACACACTACAGGCTGATCCAACTTTGATGTAATGTCCTTAAAACAAGTCAAAATGAGGCTCAGTATTGTGTGTGGCCTCCATGTGTCTGTATGACCTCCCTACAACGCCTGGGCATGCTCCTGATGAGACGGATGGTCTCCTGAGGGATCTCCTCCCAGACCTGGACTAAAGCATCCACCAACTCCTGGACAGTCTGTGGTGCAACATGACGTTGGTGGATGGAGCGAGACATGATGTCCCAGATGTGCTCAATCGGATTCAGGTCTGAGGAACGGGCGGGCCAGTCCATAGCTTCAATGTCTTCATCTTGCAGGAACTGCTGACACACTCCAGCCACATGAGGTCTAGCATTGTCCTGCATTAGGAGGAACCCAGGGTCAACCGCACCAGCATATGGTCTCACAAGGGGTCTGAGGATCTCATCTCGGTACCTAATGTCAGTCAGACTACCTCTGGCAAGCACATGGAGGGCCATGCGACCCTCCAAAGAAAAGCCACCCCACACCATTACTGACCCACTGCCAAACCAGTCATGCTGAAGGATGTTGCAGGCAGCAGATCACTCTCCACAGTGTCTCCAGACTCTGTCACGTCTCTCACATGTGCTCAGTGTGAACCTGCTTTCATCTGTGAAGAGCACAGGGCACCAGTGGCTAATTTACCAATCCTGGTGTTCTCTGGCAAATGCCAAGCATCCTGCACGGTGTTGGGCTGTAAGCACAACCCCCATTTGTGGACGTCGGGCCCTCATACCTTCCTCATGGAGTTGGTTTCTAACCGTTTGTGCAGACACATGCACATTTGTGGCCTGCTGGAGGTCATTTTGCAGGGCTCTGGCAGTGCCTCCTCCTTTTCCTCCTTCCACAAAGGTGGAGGTAGCGGTCCTGCTGCTGGGTTGTTGCCCTCCTACGGCCTCCTCCACGTCTCCTGGTGTACTGGCCTGTCTCCTGGTAGCGCCTCCAGGCTCTGGACACTACGCTGACAGACACAGCAAACCTTCTTGCCACAGCTCACATTGATGTGCCATCCTGGATGAGCTGCACTACCTGAGCCACTTGTGTGGGTTGTAGTGTCCGTCTCATGCTACCATGAGTGTGAAAGCACCACCAACATTCAAAAGTGACCAAAACATCAGCCAGAAAGCATAGGTACTGAGAAGTGGTCTGTGGTCCCCACCTGCAGAACCACTCCTTTATTGAGTGTGTCTCGCTAATCACCAAAGATTTCCTCCTGATGTCTTTTCCATTTGAACAACATCATGTGAAATTGATTGTCAATCAGTGTTGCTTCCTAAGTGGACAGTTTGATTTCACAGAAGTTTGATTTACTTGGAGTTATATTGTGCTGTTTAAGTGTTCCCTTTATTTTTTTTGAGCAATGTACATCCAGATACCAAGGTTTTAACTTAGGAATAATAAATATCCAGTTATGTTTTAGTCTTCTAGTTGATTCACCATATTTTAATTTTTTTCTTGAGAAAGTTCACAGAAAGAAAAAAGGACATCAAACATTAAAGGTAATTGTGAATTTTTCAAATATTGTTGGTTGTACTCCTAAAGGTGCTACACATGTTACATCATTTAAATATTTAGTTTAACCAACAGAATACTAAAAACAGGCATCTCCATTCCACAGTTAAGCCAATAATTATTTAGATTTAACATTATCTTCATTCAACAGAGAATTTAGTTTCTTTAGTTTCTTCTTTGGAAGTGGGACAGAAGATTAATCAATGTAAAAAGGATCAATTTTAAAGAAAAAAACACTGTTTCAATCAATATAAAAATCTATTGGCATTACAGCTATTTGTTGAATTCAAAAAGTCGCATCGGTTTTTGGTACTTTGAGTCCAATAAAGAAATATTCTAGAACAGAGTCACATCTGTAGCTCATGTTGGTTAATCCATAATGTTTACCCCAAGCTAAACATCAATTTTAACCAATCTGCATCATTAGCCTGATCAGAAACTCAAATTTCCTCTTAGAAAACAAGTCGTTTATGAATGCACCAATGGTGGTACATAGACTCCACTCCCTCTGCATCAAATGTTGCGTGAGTATAGTGACAGGAAATATAGAGTAAACCTGTTCTGCCAGCAGTTCTATAGATGTATGCATTTGTTGAGAACCAATGTCAAAGAGAAACTATTTGAAAGCACATTTATTGTCAACATGGTCTCATATACAATTATAAGCAAAAAAAAACAACAAAAAGACATACATTAAAGTTTTAGACACACTTTCTCATTTCATGGTTCTCTTTATGTTTATGACTTTTTCCATTGTACGTAGATTCCCACTAAAGCCATCAAAACTAAATGAACCCACATGGAATTATGTAGCAAATGAAAAATTGTAAAAGAACTTTAATGATGTTTATTTTAGATTCCTTAAAGTAGCCGCCCTTTGCTGTGATGCTTCTCTCAATGAAGTTCTGCTACCTGTATGACCCCCTCTCTTTTCTAATGGTTATGGTCAATCTGACAGAGAAAGGTATCCCAGTCGTTGTGATTTTTAGTATAACAATGACCATCAGTGGGATCTAGATGGACAAACTGTCTACTTTTAAGGCTAGACTTAAAACATTCCTTTTTAATAAAGCTTATATTTAGAGTGGCTTAGGTTATCCTGAGCTATCTCTGTAGTTATGCTGCTATAGGCTTAGGCTGCTGGAGGACATAATGACCACTTTCACCTTCTTCGCTACATTCTCACACTACTCTCCAATTTTGCATTATTTGCTGTTATTTCAGTTTTTAACTTTATGTTCTCCCTCTTTTCTCTTCCTAGACATGGCGATTGACTGAGCTTAACTGTAACTAATTATATGTGCTCTCTTTCAGACTCTAACCTTGAAAACTGGCTCAGAGTTTATCTGTTCTTTCTTTCTAGGTGAAACAACTAAAGGAGCTACATCCATTAATATTTACTTTTCCTTCCCATAGAAAGTACTCCTGGATCAGTGCTTCTTTGTTCTCTTTGTGTCTCTGCTCTGTTCTCTCTAACCCCCAGTCCACTGTGGCAGATGGCCGCTCACACTAAGCCTGGTTCTGCTGGAGGTTTCTTCCTGTTAAAAGGGAGTTTTTCCTCTCCACTGTCGCTACATGCATGCTCAGTATGAGGGATTACTGCAAAGTCAACGCCAGTGACTGTCCACTGTCTCTACATGCTCATCCAGGAGGAGTGAATGCTGCAAGTCACTGACTGGATGCAATCTGCTGGGTTTCCTTAGACAGAAAAACTTTTTATCCAATTTGAATAAATAACTGAATCTGACTGCACTGTTCAATGGTGAGGATTAATTGGAATGTATGTACCTGACTTTTGTGAAGTGCCTTGAGACGACGTGTTGTGAATTGGCGCTATATAAATAAACTGAATTGAATTAAATTTTGGTTTACTGTATGATTCCATGTGTGTTCATTCACAGGTTTGTTGCCTTTGGTAAGATGTACAATTTAAATAGTCAATAAAATTAAGAGACCCATTAAGTAGGAAAGTGAATCTAAAACGTTTGACTGGTAGTGTATATAGCATCTATTAGCATGTCAAAAGAAACATAAGGACACTATAATTATGATAAAATTCCTAAAACAAAGGTGGAACTTTCCCTACTGGTATAAAGTTGGTGTTATAGCAATAAGTTTGGGAAATAAATGATAATATCCCTTGACTTATAAACAAACTCCTCCTGATCAGTTCCAGAAGTCTTGGACAGGACAGTTGAAGCCCCAAGATTTATTTATGATTCCAATGTTTCTTAAACAATATTCTTTGTTGTCTTCAATGCAGTATTTGTCTTTCTGATGTTTGTACCCATCAGTCTTTGGGTCTCTATTTCAGTTTGTAGGTGATGCTAGTATGTCATACTCTGCCAGAAGCACCAAACTGTTTTCTCTGATTTTTCTAACTCTGACCAAATCCCCACATTCCTGGAGTTGAATCAGTCCAGGCTCCCCTCTCCCATACTCTCGTTCCCGGTCATTCAACGTGACCTCTGTCCTCCTACCGCAGGCCTGCCGGTAGACGTACCTCACCCCCGCCACCAGCACCATGCCCAAACCAGCTGAGCAGCCCAACAGCATGCCCAGCTCCCAGGCACTGTGTCTAGGGATAATGTCTGGAAACTTTCCTTCTTTGTTTGGAGTCTCAGAGGGATCTGAGGGACGCTTTGGCTTGGTATCCATATTGTGAATGTTTGGTTTGATCTCTTGGCCATGATTTGGTCTGAGGTTGGGATAAGGTTTGGGGTTTTGGTGGACAACTTTCCTGTGTGCTGGTGTGGTGAAGTGTGTCTTAGAGGTTGAATAGTCGGTCTGGGTAATCGGTCTCTCATCTACAGTGATTTTGTTAGACACAGATGATGGGAATGGAGTGTTAATAAAATGATGGTGTGCTGAGGTTGGTTCTGGGTAAGGGGAGGTGATGGGTGAAATAAAAGATGATGAAGTGGCTATTAAGGGTGGTGATGTTGAAGGGGAGGTAGGTGCGAAGGAGGGAGGAGATAAAGTATGAGTAGAAGGGTAAAAAAATGAATTTAAAGAGATGAGGGATGAGAAAGCTGGGGACCTAGTAGAAGTAGAAGTTGACGAAAACCTAGAACTTGTACTTGGGGGGAAGGTTGAAGTAGGCAAGGATGATGTTGATGGATAATTGGAGGGACTGAAGGAAAAAATGGTGGAAGATGTAGGGAAGGTTGACTGGGTGGTGGTATAGTATCGTTGAGCAGAGCTTAAATGAGGCATGGAGATTGGGGAAGGTACGGGGGGTACAGAATGAGCTGGGGTTGTTTTAGGTCTGTTGTTGGAAGAGGGAGAGCGGGAATGAATGGAAGATGTTGATGTGACTGATCCCCCAGATACATGTAAGTTGATGTTTTCACTGAGGTGAATAACAAGAGAACTGCTTAAAGAATCAGCGGAGGAGGAAACGTCAAGGTGGTTGGAAGCTGAAAAGGACGATGGTGTGTTCGAGCGAACAAAACCTAAAACCGGTGTCATTGTTTTAGTATTTTCACGAGACTTAAGATCTCTTTCTCCAGTGGAAACTGGAACTGGTTGAGGAGTTACAAAGTATTGAGAAAAAACCCTTCTTGTTTGGGACAGTATTTGGGAAGAGAGTCTCAAAGTGTAAGATTGGAGTTTTTGTCTTTGTTGAGCTTGAGTTGGTTTAGTTACAGGCAGGGATTGATTAATGTTAGGCATGGTTGTTTGAGGTGAACTGGTTTGTTTTGGGGTACTTTTGGGTCCTATAGAGGTTTGACTTGTATCAGTTTTGGACCTAAGATCTTTTGATGACAAAGAAGACACTTGGTAGGATGGAGTTTCTTCTGTCTTCTTTATGCTCATTTGAGACTTAGTCGGAAAATTGTCACCCAGTTTCTCTGAGAAACTTAAGGTCTCAAACGTTGTAGATTTTGTTTTGATTGGATCTTTCAAATTGTGGTATGCAGGTCCAGGGGTAAATGGGCTGTAGAATCTTCTTATAGATGGACCTTGGGTTGTGTTTCGAGTCAGTGTCATGTAATGTTTTCTTCCAGGATTGTGGTTCAGTTTTTGCTCCTGTGAATTTATCTGCAGATCATTGCTTTTTGTCTGTTTGTCCTTTTGTGCGAATAACGGGCCAAGAGGGTCTAGTGGAGAAAATGTGGCCAATGGAAAATTTGTTGTAGTAACCATATTTCTAGAGTCAGTTAAGGTTGATGTTAAGGTGCAGGTGCTGGTGGTATAAGAAAAAGGGTCAGTTGTTACCTCATTGGACACATCTGCAAGGGGCCCAGGAGTTGCTTGGGTGTTGCTTGGAAGAGATCCTAATGTCAAAGCCTTCTTTAAAGTCACTGAGCTGTTTGCTTCTAAGGTTGTATCATCATCTTGGGTTTGTATTTTGAGAAATTTTAGAATCTCAGTTGCACTTTTTATATTTGATGGGTTTCTCAGGAAAGGGGCAGGAGTGGCTCTTCCCTTAGTTTGTTTCTTTGGTGCTTTGTTTGCTAGAAAAGAAAATAAATAAGAAGAATAAATAACATTTTACAACCACTTCTATTTGCTAAACCGTTGCTGTTCACATTTTTTTTTTTTTTGCTGTTCACCACAGTATGCATACCTGTCTGGGCAGTAACTGTCACTTGCACAGCAAACGCTGTGCTTGCTCCATCCACCATTTTGGGCTTACTACCTCTCCAAGCTCTAGGACTCTGATCACGCACCACTGCAGACTCAATACCAGTCCAGTATATGAAATAGGATTGTACCACAGAGATGCTGGAATGCAGATGACATGGGTGACATGATGCATATCACTGAATAACAAATATGGCAAAATTAACAGTTACATTTGGACACCAAACAAGGGTAGCTTACTGGAACCGGATGTCTCCCTTCGGCATGTCAGGAGCTCTCCACACAAACGAGAGGTTTCTCTTCAGCTGTTTGTCAGAATGTGTGACTGTGTCACCTTCGAAGAGACAGCGTAAAGTGTGGGTTCCTGGCGGAGTTCGAATCCAGAAGCCACCAACCAGAAGTGGGCCAAGTCTCTCCGTCCTGATTTCAGGACCTCCAACAAACCCATTTCTTTCACCACCAACACTACGGGCCTGGAGCAGAAAACCCATGAAGTCTCTGGAGCTTCTTACAGTGACTGAGCATGAGGAAAGGAATTAATGGAGATAACATTGGTCAATTAAGGACAATTTCAAAGCACCAGCATTCCTTTCTCAGAATAATCTCCTTTAAAAGTTCATTTAACAGCTTAAACATTAAAATGATTACCTTTGCAATTACCCACGATTTAAAAGAAGATCGGATCTATTAGCTGTTAGCTACACTTATTAGAGCTCTTAGACTGTGTTAGATGTTAGCTTCACTCTAGCAGTGCCAAATTCAGGACTGCATCCTTTGAAGACATTTGTAGGCCGATTACATCCATGCAAAGCAACAAAGGCTGTCCAGATTTAAAGGCTCCTCCAAATGCATATTTTTTACCCCAGATTGGAAGGATGGGTCCAGCACATACTTCGTGCCCCACCCTATCCCATGGTTCATTGCAGATTGTTTACCGAAGCAGCAATGGTGGAGGAGAGCACCAAACATGATATTCTTATACTTTCTGTGACACAAAAATTTTGCAATGTTTTTAGACGAGAATGTACAGTAGCTGTATAAATCTGAAATATCTGTTCAGTTTACTAAGAAATTACTTGATTGGAAAAGTGCTCCAACGTTATCAGAGATGTCCGTTCCCCCTGCAGTAACAGCCAGCTCGCCTCGCCAGGTGTCACCTTCTTAACTGCAAGCTAGTCTGACTCTTATTAGGTCATTGAAGGAATCTGAGTAGCTGTTACACAAAACTGTATGGTACTAAGCTCATTCCTAATAGCTACTGAGATCAAAATAGGTCCCTATGGGGTATGCATCAAAATTTGTCATTAATTTGTTTTAATTTGAACAATTCATCATTTTCATAGTTAAAAACTCGGTTGCTGTTTGGTGTGGCGCTAAGGACCTTGAGTAGCTGTTAGATTTGCTCTATTGGCTTTAATAGACTAATTAGCTCTTAGAGCAAGTCTGTTGGTTTTAGATCATACTCCTCCAGGAGAGCTTCGTGACTCTTCACGCTTACCACCCTAATGTCTCTTGCAGGTAAGATACTAAAGGTTCATAAATAACCCTACTTCCAGTTAAACTACACCTGTAAATAATTGGGTTATTTGGTACCTGTTATTAACTGCCCAGGCAAGTATGAGGCGGCAGAGGTTTGTATGGTGATAAAGCTGTGCTTCAGGTCCAAGGGATGAGCACGGATGTGTCCAGGAATCATCTCCTGACAGGAAGTGCGGCTTGCTCCGTGGGAGAAAGGTAGGATGGGTGAAGCCATGGAGCATAACACCACAGCTCCTCCCCAAAGAAGGAGGTTGGATGACATCATTAAACCTACACACAAACATTATTCACATTTTTCTTTGAATTCAAGCAAAACCTAAGACTAAATGTTTGGTCAAAATCAAAAAACACAGAAAAAGTTACATTGATTAAAATAGAATAATTTTGTGTAGTAAACTATTTCTAAATGCAATACGTGTACAATTGTTGCTTGAAGCTAGCAGGCTTTTTCATAAATATTTTAACATGTCTATTTAACATTCTCATATGTACTAATGATTTTCATTACCTAGGGTGGTTTGGACAGTATCAACGAGTATGAAATACCCACTTATGCCCATTTCCATTTGAGCTGACGTGTTATATTTGAAGTTACCACAGTCAAGGTGAAAACAAAGTAGTCAGTTCAGCGGCTTAACCTGAAAATGATCTGGTCTTTACCAGGTTATACAAATATTTAAAATTGTTCACAAATGTATGAAACCACAGACCACATGTTGTCCACAGCATGTCATTATTTATTTGAAAGAGATGAGGTTAATAATTATTTTATACAAACTCTATATTTAATATGACCGTTTTGCCAGCAGGGTGATTAAGTTCCTAGGAAAAGGTATAAAATAAAGAATTCTGTAAAATGTTTGCAATGATTTAAAAATCTTGTTAAAAAGTCTTCCAGGATAAAACATTAGTTACAAGCAAAGTATGCTGGGATCTTTATCATTCAGCATCACATTTATTTCAGATGGCATTTCCCAAATCTTCTCAAAAATGTGTCATGACGCCTCAATAACGGCCAGCAATAAAAGTAATACCAACAGAACCCGTTGTTAGAGTGCTGTAAGTGTTTTAGGTAATTAAATTATAAACTGATATTAAAATTGGTTACAAATGGCAAATTAATTCCAACACAAAACATTGTTTTAAGTTCTACCAGCACATTATTTAACAGCCAGATAGCAAAACTGAAAGAAAATGTTGTATTAAAAGAAATTCTGATCTTCAAGACCTCTCTAGATAAAAAAATTATGATTAAAAGATAGAGCAGCAGCATGAATCTGGAGCATCCTCACCTTTGTGGGGCTTTGACTGCAGCAGGTCTCCCCTCCAGCTCAGCTGAGCTGTTGATTCATGGAAAGAGGGTCTGATCCAATCTGAGACTTGTGTAAGGAGGGAGGCTTTCAGGATTTCACAGGAATCAGTGGGGGGGAGGCACATAGAACCAGAACATGTAGAACTGCAGATTTTATGCTAAATGTTTCCTGTTTTATTTTTCATGTAAAGTATAGAACAGTAGAAAATAGATGTTTTATTTACCAACTACTGTATGTGGCGAATCAATTGCAACTGCAGTCACCTTCGATTATGTGTTATTATAAAATCTTTTATGTAAATACTGTCTAATATGCAATTAAAAGCACAAGAAAATTTAACCAGTAATTATTTTTCTTTCCTCCAGATGGAATGTAAAAAGAATCTTCTGAAGAAACAGAAAAGTCCAGCAAACACCTGAGACACCTGAGAGATACATCCTTCAATTGATCATTACTATATGCAGAGACCTCCTCTGAAACAGCCAATAAAATGGTCAGGATGCCATAACTGAAGAAGAGAAAATCAAAAGAAACCTCAAAAATACTTTAACATCAGAGAAGAGACAACATTTTATGAAGCAGTGAATCTTGGCCAAATACTTCTTCAATATACAGGGGTTGGACAATGAAACTGAAACACCTGGTTTTAGACCACAATAATTTATTAGTATGGTGTAGGGCCTCCTTTTGCGGCCAATACATCATCAATTCGTCTTGGGAATGACATATACAAGTCCTGCACAGTGGTCAGAGGGATTTTAAGCCATTCTTCTTGCAGGATAGTGGCCAGGTCACTACGTGATACTGGTGGAGGAAAACGTTTCCTGACTCGCTCCTCCAAAACACCCCAAAGTGTTTCAATAATATTTAGATCTGGTGACTGTGCAGGCCAAGGGAGATGTTCAGCTTCACTTTCATGTTCATCAAACCAATCTTTCACCAGTCTTGCTGTGTGTATTGGTGCATTGTCATCCTGATACACGGCACCACCTTCAGGATACAATGTTTGAACCATTGGATGCACATGGTCCTCAAGAATGGTTCGGTAGTCCTTGGCAGTGACGCGCCCATCTAGCACAAGTATTGGGCCAAGGGAATGCCATGATATGGCAGCCCAAACCATCACTGATCCACCCCCATGCTTCACTCTGGGCATGCAACAGTCTGGGTGGTACGCTTCTTTGGGGCTTCTCCACACCGTAACTCTCCCGGATGTGGGGAAAACAGTAAAGGTGGACTCATCAGAGAACAATACATGTTTCACATTGTCCACAGCCCAAGATTTGCGCTCCTTGCACCATTGAAACCGACGTTTGGCATTGGCATGAGTGACCAAAGGTTTGACAATAGCAGCCCGGCCGTGTATATTGACCCTGTGGAGCTCCCGACGGACAGTTCTGTTGGAAACAGGAGAGTTGAGGTGCACATTTAATTCTGCCGTGATTTGGGCCGCCGTGGTTTTATGTTTTTTGGATACAATCCGGGTTAGCACTCGAACATCCCTTTCAGACAGCTTCCTCTTGCGTCCACAGTTAATCCTGTTGGATGTGGTTCGTCCTTCTTGGTGGTATGCTGACATTACCCTGGATACCGTGGCTCTTGATACATCACAAAGACTTGCTGTCTTGGTCACAGATGTGCCAGCAAGACGTGCACCAACAATTTATCCTCTTTTGAACTCTGGTATGTCACCCATAACGTTGTGTGCATTTCAATATTTTGAGCAAAACTGTGCTCTTACCCTGCTAATTGAACCTTCACACTCTGCTCTTACTGGTGCAATGTTCAATCAATGAAGACTGGCTACCAGGCTGGTCCAATTTAGCCATGAAACCTTCCACACTAAAATGACAGGTGTTTCAGTTTCATTGTCCAACCCCTGTATATATGGAGAAAAGAAGCGATATATCTGAATTCATCTGTAAAGCATGGTAGTTATGGTGCAGCTTTTCAGCCAAATCACTTCCTTGGACACACGTTTATAAATGTCTCCACCTAAGGATGAAAACTGTTTCTACATACATTTGAATGGGTCGCCCTCAGGAGACATGCATCTGCAAGACTGGTGTTTGTCTAGTTCCTCATGTTTTATTTTCGGCTATTAGTTGCAGTCGATCTAGTAGTGTTTGTGTTTTTTTACTTTTATGGTTAGGAGTTTCCATGTCCTTAGAGTTATTTTGTGACCTTCCTGCATTGTTTACTATATGTTGTTATTTAGGTTTATTAATTTATTATCTTACTTTGCTTCTCGCGTCTCTGCTCCTCCCGGTTAGTTTTGTATTTCTTCCTTGTATATAGTTTGACAGGTGTCATTTATCATGCAAATGACAGGTGTCATTTCTCACGCAATTACCTGCCTCTCTTTCTCACTGTTTCTTATTGCACTTCCCTCTGCATATTTACTCAACGGTTCCCTTTTTTCCCTGCCGGTTTCAATTCAATTCAATTCAAAGATATTTTATTGATCCCCGAGGGGAAATAAGAATTCCAGTACAACCCATCCAAAGGAACGGGTCACCGAGGCTTTGCTGCCCACTCACAGGCGCTGCCCTGTTTAGTTCCTGTTATGTCCTTGCATTCTACCTGTTGTTTTCCTCTGTTTCCTGGTTCCAGTTCTGTAAGTCATTCTGCTCAACATCATTAAAAGAAGGCTTTTTGTCTTACCATGTGGCTCCCGAGTGTCTTCCTGCATTCTGGTCCTATCCAACCTCAAACCATGACAGTCAGAGATGAAGCTCTTTTAGCTGTTCATATGTGTGAAGGCAACAACAAGTAAATACTTTGGAAATTTACTGTATATGAAGGCAAGAAGAAGATTTACCAGTCTCCTCTGAAGCAGGGTGGAGGTTCTGTCTTGGTTAAGTGCAGCATTTTAGTCAGTGGTGTTGGAGATATTCTCAAAATGGAAAGCATTACAAACATCAGATTATCAAGCTAACTTCATTTTTCAGCAGGAAGACATAACCTGGATATGGAAACAGACTCTGGAACTCAGGAAGTCATTAATTTGTTACTTATGAGCCCAGAACGCAATATTATCCAAGAAGTGTAAAATCCTCTTGACAGACAACAGAGAAGAAGAAGAAGAAGAATTCCTGAAGCCCACCTAAAGGAAATTACGTTCAAAAAGGATAAAATGACCTGATTGAGGTGTAATCTGGTGTTTATGCAGACTATAACATCTAGATCATGCATTGGTGCCATCAAAAGTCAAGTGTTATCAGGTAGTTGCCCTAGAAGGTAAGGTCATGTGAAGCTCAACAGAGAGTCTTCTAAACCAATATTTGACATTGGTCACAATTTGGTTTGTATGAGGATGGGTTGTGACATTGTATGACTTCCTGGTTTGTATATTCATGTTTTCATGGCTTCTAAGCAGTGTGGCATGCACTGGTATTAATTTCTATTTAACGTCTTCACCTTCCAGAAGGACAACAACCCTAAACATCCAGTCAAAGCCACAATGGAATGGTTTAGATCAAACCACATTCAAGTGTTGGAATGGCCTACTCAAAGTCCAGACCTGAATTCAACCTAGAGTCTGTGGCAAGACCTGAACACTGATGTTCAACTCTCCAACTAATCTGACTGAGCTTAAGCTCATAAGAAAGGGCCAAACATCTCATGCGAAGCTAGTAGATACATACCTTTAAATACTTTCAGCGGTAACTGCAGCTAAATTTGGTTTTGCAAAGTACGGGCTCAGTGGGGCTGAATGCACGCCACGCTTTTCAGATGTCAATTTCTGAAGATTATCCAAATAACTAGGAATGTTTTATCATCTTTTTCACTGTTATTAGCTATTTTGTCCTAACCTTTCCCCTTCGGCTGTCTTCTAAAATCTCAATGAGAAATACAGAGCTTAGTGGATGTAATGTGATGTGACAACATGTAAACAAGCTAAGGGGCTATGAATGCTTTTGCGAGGCACCTTACATATATAATCCACTTTATTATATAATTGCTACTCTTTCTTAAACAAAATATAAACTGTTACTGATTATAAATACCAAAAATTTAAAACAGAAGAAGAAAGGAGATAAGGGGCATTCTCTCTGTTCTACTTGTTTTATATCTACAGGATTAAATTCATCACATCCCACTAACAGGATGTTCACCAGCTGTAGCCACCTCCCCACCAGGATCTCCTGGAAGTTTCTGTTGATGTTCTCTTTCCACTCTGTGCTCATCTCAGGGCTAACAATGCATTCTCTGTCTCTGCTGCTCAAATAAAACTGTGACGGTGCAGCATTTGAATCCAACTAAAGAGGGGATTTACATACAGGATTTACAGATGAATCCTTTAATTTATCTGAGAACTGTTCTGCTGCAAAAATATCTGTATTAACTCATTGTGAAATTGGTTATTATTAAATATACTTTTAAAACAGACTCAAAGGTCTAAAGTACTTTATAGATCTGAAACTGAAAAGGTTCAAATTCATGACATGAAGAAATGTGTCAGAACCGTGGTACTAGCCATGCTGAAAGAGGTCTTCACTTTAAACACAATTTTAGTATGAATCTTACTTATTTTAAAGTTGAAAAACATTTTTTTGATTTTGTCATCTATTGCTTGAAACATTATTCTGAGTGGTGTCAAGCTACACGTGGTAAGATCCTCACTTCACCATTAGTTTGTTTCACTTTAGTTTACTTTGTAGTCACTACTTCAAATTACTTTCTTCATCATTCAATAAATTGCTTGTCTGTCCATCAAACCTTACAGTGTTTCTATGGAGTGCAAATATATCAACACTGCAAGGTCAAATGCTCTTTCGTCATATTAATACCTCCTTGCTTGTGTGAGTTACCTGGAGGTTTGGTGTCTCATTCCTCGTTGGCAAAAAGTGTAGCTATGGGCTGAGGGACCTGAAGAACTGCTGACAGCCTCCTTGGACTAAACCAAATGCTTCATGGCCTGAGGGTGTTTGAAGTTGAATTCGTTGTTTTGTGTTTTGGTGTTGTTATGTGGCAGCCATGTTGTCTTCCTCCTGTGTGTTATACGGTTTAGCTAAACAGGTTTTTAAGTTACCTTATATGTTAGTTCAGGAGGTCAGTTTGTTTTATGTTTGTTTGAGGTTTGGTTAGTCATGGTTTTTGAGTCTAATTTATTGAGTTGAGCTCTTTTATTGGCCTGCCTGTCTAAGTGTTGGATTTGTTAACCATTTTTCATATTTTTGGGTCAATAAAAAAAACGCCTTTTTTAATTAAACATTTGTGTCCTCTATACTTTACTGCTTGGTCCCTGATATTTTGCCATTGCCTAACAGTCACGTTGGGTGGTGGAGTTGGACCCAAGTGTAGACTGGAGAACGGGAATGCCCTAACAATGTGGAATTTACAAAATGGCAAAGAGCCAGAGAGGGTCAGGAGAAAGTCAAGCGATGATGAGTAGAGCTCAATGACAAGGAAGCAAGGTCACAGGAGAAAAGACAAGGCAGGAAATTGAAGGATCCAGCAAGGAGGTAAGGAAACTGACCGGCTTATAGCCGCTGGGGAGGTAATCAATGACATGAGAATCGGACGTGTCTAATCAACAGAATGTGGTGCTGCTGTGAGGGGACCTGAGCTTTGTCTAAACCCACTGTTTGTCTTACTTTTTATGAAATAGCTCAGACTGATAGTCTGATTCTTCTTAAAAGGATGATCATTTTTCTTTTTGAACGAGACACATCCAAAAATATGAGTACAGCAGTGTTGCCTCCTTTTACCTCAATGACATGGTCAGACTGGCCATCTGAAGCTACCTCTTGAAGCTCATCAACAGAATGCCAAGAGTGTTTTGAGCAGTAATCAAAGCAAAAGGTGGCTACTTTGAACAACCTAGAATATAAGACATATTTTCAGTTGTTTCACACTTTTTTGTTCAGTATATAATTCCACATGTGTTAATTCATAGTTTTGATGCCTTCAGTGTGAAGCTACAATATTCATAGTAATGAAAATAAAGAAAACTCTTTGAATGAGAAGGTGTGTCCAAACCTTCGGTCTGTACATATTCCCCATGTCTAAAGGGATTGCTCAATCCAGCTCTCCATCTAATGGGTCCGGACTTCCCTAAACCTGAAAGGTCTTACTAAGCAGGTTTACTGAAAGTTTTGTTTAAGCTGGTGTCGGGAAATGACTCGCCTAGCCTCTAACAGCCTTCATACAAAAGTCTCGCCCTTCTTCAACTGGAGGTCCGGGCGACCGAGTAGCCTATCGCAGTCATACACACCTTCGACAGTCACTTTTGTTCACGGCTGCTCATTCCCTAATTTTACAAGTGGCTCTTGGTATATGGGCTAGGTTAATTTTAGTGGCTCGCCACTTTTAACAAACTTGGCTACGGCAACCTATAAAAACCTCCTAAAATATCTTGGAACCAGGCAACAAGACTTTTTACCACCAATGAAAAACCAAAAATACGGTGACTCAAATAATTGAATGTCCACGATTTAACTAGAATTTTATACGCTTTCTTTAATTAGTAACGCTTACACAGGGGTCAGTAACATCTTAAATTCGGCAACACAAAATAATTTCAATAATAGAAATGAATCAATCAACTCAACCTGTCTTTCCCTGATGCTGAAACTAGTGAGTTTGGAGAGGCTTTGAAGACGGAGGCTCATCCATGCACCTGATGGAGATGTTTCTTCTGGTGATAAAGTTCATCATAATGTCATGATGAAAATTTAACATTCATATATTTTAGATTCATTGCACACTAACTGAAATATTTCAGGTCTTTTATTGTCTTAATACGGATGATTTTGGCATACAGCTCATGAAAACCCAAAATTCCTATCTCACAAAATTAGCATATTTCATCCGACCAATAAAAGAAAAGTGTTTTTAATACAAAAAACGTCAACCTTCAAATAATCATGTACAGTTATGCACTCAATACTTGGTCGGAAATCCTTTGGCAGAAATGACTGCTTCAATGCGGCGTGGCATGGAGGCAATCAGCCTGTGGCACTGCTGAGGTCTTATGGAGGCCCAGGATGCTTCGATAGCGGCCTTTAGCTCATCCAGAGTGTTGGGTCTTGAGTCTCTCAACGTTCTCTTCACAATATCCCACAGATTCTCTATGGGGTTCAGGTCAGGAGAGTTGGCAGGCCAATTGAGCACAGTGATACCATGGTCAGTAAACCATTTACCAGTGGTTTTGGCACTGTGAGCAGGTGCCAGGTCGTGCTGAAAAATGAAATCTTCATCTCCATAAAGCTTTTCAGCAGATGGAAGCATGAAGTGCTCCAAAATCTCCTGATAGCTAGCTGCATTGACCCTGCCCTTGATAAAACACAGTGGACCAACACCAGCAGCTGACACGGCACCCCAGACCATCACTGACTGTGGGTACTTGACACTGGACTTCTGGCATTTTGGCATTTCCTTCTCCCCAGTCTTCCTCCAGACTCTGGCACCTTGATTTCCGAATGACATGCAGAATTTGCTTTCATCCGAAAAAAGTACTTTGGACCACTGAGCAACAGTCCAGTGCTGCTTCTCTGTAGCCCAGGTCTGGGGAATGCGGCACCTGTAGCCCATTTCCTGCACACGCCTGTGCACGGTGGCTCTGGATGTTCCTACTCCAGACTCAGTCCACTGCTTCCGCAGGTCCCCCAAGGTCTGGAATCGGCCCTTCTCCACAATCTTCCTCAGGGTCCGGTCACCTCTTCTCGTTGTGCAGCGTTTTCTGCCACACTTTTTCCTTCCCACAGACTTCCCACTGAGGTGCCTTGATACAGCACTCTGGGAACAGCCTATTCGTTCAGAAATTTCTTTCTGTGTCTTACCCTCTTGCTTGAGGGTGTCAATAGTGGCCTTCTGGACAGCAGTCAGGTCGGCAGTCTTACCCATGATTGGGGTTTTGAGTGATGAACCAGGCTGGGAGTTTTAAAGGCCTCAGGAATCTTTTGCAGGTGTTTAGAGTTAACTCGTTGATTCAGATGATTAGGTTCATAGCTCGTTTAGAGACCCTTTTAATGATATGCTAATTTTGTGAGATAGGAATTTTGGGTTTTCATGAGCTGTATGCCAAAATCATCCGTATTAAGACAATAAAAGACCTGAAATATTTCAGTTAGTGTGCAATGAATCTAAAATATATGAATGTTAAATTTTCATCATGACATTATGGAAAATAATGAACTTTATCACAATATGCTAATATTTTGAGAAGGACCTGTATAAGTTCAGTCCATTTACCATGAAGCAGTGGTGCCTCCAGAAATGTTTCATAGGGGTTGCCAGATGGGGCCACTTAAATTCTTGGGGTGGCACATTGACACTGAAAGCCATAATTTCAGGATTTTATTGTACTGTTGTAGTAAACCTGCCTGTAGCAAATCAGAAAGACTTAAGGAAACGCTTACTGATATACTTTGATTTATTGTGTTATATTTAATATTACTAATGATCTAATGTGCATAGACTAAAAACAGTACAGTTAACATTTTGAATTGCACTACGATTCCGTTTTATTGTGTAATTATATTAGGAATAAGGAGTGCATTTATTGTGAACAAAACAATTACTGGAGGAAAGCAGATACTGGCAGATATAAATAAAAGCAAATACAGAAACAGTCATATCTTTACTTTACGTAACAGGAATTTCCCAACAGGGATCAATAGTCGGATTCTTATCACCTGGTTTCAGAACAGCTTTATTCGCTTGTGGCTATGTTTTTTTGGCAAACACATCCACAAAGTCATCAAGGTTTATAGGCCTAGCCCTTCTTGATTCTACACTCAGCACACCCAAATTGCTTAAACATTTATCAGCCGTGGTACTTCTCAAGGCAGTTTTGATTAACTTTAGCATAGAAAAACTCCGCTCACAGGTTTCAGTGCTCACAGGTAACGCAAGTGCAATTTTGCCCACTTTAAACATTTGGTGGAAGACCTCCTTATATGGCTCCAGAAAGACAGTGAGCTCTATTAATGCCTTTGGTGTTTCTGGACCACTACTTTGCTTCCTCTCAAGAATGCGCTTAAGCTGTTGGATCTCATATTGTTGATCCTCAGTATTGCAGTTGTATTGTGAGGCAAATGGCAACACTACATCTTTCTCACCAAATGTGGCGCTGCACTGTATCCCTTTCATTATGATATAATTTTCTTTAGAAAATCTTCTCTTCACCTCAGAGAGAAACACATCAATAACTGGAACGAATAGACCTGTCCGAAAGGACTCCTTCTCTGTGCTGACTTGTCTTTGAACTATTGGAGTAAACAAGTGATGCCCTCAAGCAAACAGCTTGGTCTAACCTGACGGCCTGGAGGTGTGGCACTGATGTTACATTGCTCTGTCAGAGTTACAGTATTGTCCCAGATGTCATTAAAGAGAGAGCCTTCTCTGTAACTCTCCAATGTGTCAAATCAAGTTGTGGGGACTGTAAAATATCTGACAGATGTTTTATCTCACCAAGAACACTGGTGAATGTTACAGGGAGGCTAACAAACCTGAGATCTATTTGGGCTAATAAACCTCTTGCCTCTATAGCTCTGTCACCATTTTGATCTTCTGACATTTCTTTTAGTAGATGTATGATGGCTGGCAGTCTGTCTCTCACTGTCTTGCAAGCATTATACCTACATGGCCACCGTGTATCTATCAGTTTGTAACTCTCTTGGGGCCCCCTGAAAGATCTCTCTCTGTACCTCAAGCCATCTTTGGTGCACATATGACCCTGACACAAAGACATAGAGTTTCTGCAAAAGAGAAAGGAAGCAATTAGCTTCAGGGATGCATTTCACACTGTCAACTAATACTAAATTTAAACAATGTGCATTGCAGTGCACATAAAAAGCTAATAGGGCCTCTGATTTCATGCGTGCTTGCACACCTGTGTTTTTCCCGCTCATGACTGAGGCTCCGTCATATGCTTGCCCTACAAGGTGGTTTTTGTAGTCAAGGCCATGCTTCTGCAACATTTGAATTATTTTCTGTGAAAGTGATGCAGCATCGAGGCGCTGTGCTGCCTTAAAGGCAAGGAAGCTCTCACATACTGACCCTTTGTAATAGTATCTTATTACAAAGGACATCTGTCCTTTTTTGCTTAGGTCTTTACTCTCATCAACCAAAATGCTGAAAGCCTCACTTTGGGTAACTTCACTAGTTATTGAAGTGCAGACCATTTCAGCTAGACAATCAATTATTTCATTTTGTGTATCATGCCCAAGATATGTTGCATTTCTTTGACTTGTCATTTTTCTTTTGACTGTGGGATTGTGTTTGGCTAGCAGTTCCATAATAGCAAGAAAATGTCCTTTATTCTCACCTTCTGATTCTTTATGAGCCCTCTGTGCTATGTTCTGCATAGCTGTGAGGAGCAGGGTTTCTCCAACAACTTTAATGTACTCTCTATTTTCCTTCACTAATTTATTGTATTCTGTATCTAAGGAGGCTGACAGAGAGGATGTGGTTGAAGTGGATTTTTCATGCTCTGCCCATGCTAACATGGCATTACTATGTGCTTCAGATTTGGCATGGCCTAAAAGTCCCCCATCTTTGAAGGTTGCCTTTTTCCAATGATTGAACCCCTCTTCAGATGTAAATACTGAACCACCTGAGGAGGGGAGACTGAAGTGCCGGCAGGCATAACAGTAGGCAGAGTCTTTACTCTGAGAGTATTCCAGCCATTTATGTGTGTTGTACCAGTCTTTAGAGAAGCATCGTCTTCTGTCCCCTGGATAGGTATGAGGGAAGACTTTCAGATGTGGCTGCTTGGGCTGCTCTGCTCTTGACTGGGAGATATCTATGATGCAGCAAGAGGCTAAATTATTTATTTTGACATTAAAATGATAATAACAAGAATGGTAATAATAATTAATATAATAATAATTATTACAATATTATTATTAATAATAATAAGCCTCTCGCCATGTATCAATTATAGCTGTAATAATGGCCTGTAGTAGGCATTTCTATTCAGATCAATAAAACTCAACAACCAATAAACATTAATCAAAAAGCTTCAAGTGATTGTGTCATGATTTGTAATTTAATAGAAACACTCTAAACAAGTCTACATTTCTCCAGATGATGTTACTATCTAGGCAAGTTATCACTTTCATTATTACGGCCACATGGTTGTAACTTCACCTGTTGGTCCAGGAACAGGTCGAACACCTGCTTTTGCTGAGTTTTGTCGCGCTTCTGTGACCAATGGTGCTGACTGTCCCTGGTCTGCTGCTGTCTGATGTTCCTCCTCACTGTGCTTTACTAATACTGGCTGTGTATCCTTGTCATCCTGTTCTGTCTGTTCCTCTCCTCCATCCTCCTCCTTATCCTCACTAAGCCTATGTTGCTCCCCTGTCACTTCTTTCTCTCCTCCTGCTGTAATTTTCTTCTTAAAATAAGAAGAGATGTCTGTGGACTTTCTCTTCATCGTCTGAAAATTGACATAGCATACAAGCACCAGCTAACGACGTTAGCTACATAACTCTGTCAAAACATGTCAAAAACACATCAAAAAGCTACTGTAACAGTATACTGTTATCGCATATATTCCCCCCTCTTCTTTTACTAAAGAATATTTTGACTTATTTATTTACCGGCAGTTTTATTCGTCTTCTCTCTTAGTTCCGTTGGATATCGTTGCCCGACGAGCACGCGATGAGCTGCTGCTGTCTGAGCGCGAAACAGCAGCATGGAGGGAGAGCGGGAGAGGGCAGCCCACGGTGCGCGATAGAAGGTCAAGAAGAGCAGCTGCCTGGCTGGCTGTGCATTTGGGATGAAATGCTTAACTGATGCTACTATAATTTATACTGACCAGCGGGGTGTCCAGGCGGGGTGGCCACCCCTTGGTGGCGGCATTGTCATGAAGCTCTTGAAGAGAAAACCAAGAGAGCAAAGCAGTAATCAAAGCAAAGGGTGTTACTTGAAAAATCTAAAATATCAAAAGGTTTAGAGTCACACTTATTGTTTACTACATAATTCTATGTCTGTTGATATATATATATATATATAAACTGTTTTGCTTTTACTCTTAAAGTTTTAGTAACGTTACAGTTTTCTGATAATACAAATTTTAAAGACTTTGAAGACGGAAGTTTCATTTGTCGTAGTTTTTTTTTTTCATTATCATTTGTGGAGTTAGGTAATTACAGCACAAATAAATTACAATTATTAAGCAATCAAGTTATTTTAAGATTGCATGGGATATTTGAAATAATATGCTGTTATTATTAACTGGAAAGATAAAACCATTTTTTCTATCCATTCCAGTCTGTCTAAGCTCAACCTGTTTATTCAGGTTGAGCTTAGATGGGGGGCAGAGGATAACAGGCATTCCAGCTCAACTATAAATTACTTCAAGCGCCCCACCTCGGACCGTCACAGACTAGAGGGTTTTTTCTCTTACCAGCCTCAGAAGAAGTCAAACTACCTGACAGTACAGCAAGTGTTTAAACACAAAGATGGCAGTGTGATGAGACCTTAATTTGCTTGTGAATATTCAGCTAAGACTAGAATACTCTGATCTCAACACAATATCTAGTATATTTGGATGGTATAGTGTCATGAGTCACAATTAAAGTAATGTGACTACTGTGCCAGACATTGCTGGCTATCTCCATACGGGTTGTTGCGGGCCAGCCGATTTAAGGTCCAGTGCTGTTTGGCATCCCCAGTCTGTCCCTGTCCTCTGAGACTCATTAAAGAGAGGAAAAAGATTTAATCTATGTTTTCACTTCAACTGTTGGCAATTACACAAGTATGTTTCTAGTCAATGAGAGACTGAGAAAATCTCTTAATAAACAAGCTGAGAAGCCTAGTCAACGGCCCCTCCTCCTTTTTTACTGCATCACCTTATAACATCTATAGCATGTTCTTATCGCTGCATTGCTTTTTGTAGTACTGAAGAGGAGTCGTTGTTCCCTGAGCTCAGGTGAGTCCAGTTTTTCTTACTTACAGTCGGTATGAACATCTTAGGCTGCACCAAGTTAATTAGTAGCGTTATAGATTAAATGTTTCTGTTCTCAGTTTGCTATCTTCAGTGGTGGGAAATGGCTGAAAATATGCCTGCTTGAGTGGTGTTTTGCATGTACTTTATATATGAAGTTTAATAGGCACAGAGCTGCACAATGTCCTGTGTTTGTACTGTTTAAAGTTAAATTTGACCCTGAAACTCGTTTCTTAACCCTCAGGTAGGTGCTGATGAGTTGGCTTATTAGAAATGTCAGCTAACAGCTGGGCTATATACTTCATACACTGAGTGAAAATGCTGTTTCTTTTGTTTTAACATGTTGCAAACCTTCATTATTTTTTTAAAGATACTATCAGTTGTCTGTTTGAACTGGCTGCCATCATAATCAGAAGTAAGGAATTCCTCAGGGTGTGAGACAGGCGTGAAGAGCTCCTATGGTCTCTGCACCAGGAGAAATTAAGCAAAACAAGTTGAGCGGGTAAAACGCATGAACAGGAATTCAGTTATATTATGCAAACTATGTTCAGACCTCCTGAGACGTGCTTAGTAAACAACGACAACATTTGAAAAAATATGAATAAAAATAAATAAATAAAAACATTTGTCCGGAATTGCAGTCATGGAGAACCCCAAAATGAAATGCTGATAAAAGCAATGCCCTCCTAAATCTGTATTATTCCTGTTGGATACAAGGCACAACTTTCATGTTTTTCCACATTTTATTTTGTTTAAATAAAGAGGAATTCTGTTACAAATGTTTGGGTATGTGTGCACTGACAGGGGCCCTTCAGCCAACAAATTATGGTCAATAATTTATTACTTTAAAGACACAGTAGCATTGTGAGATACACTATTTTACTAAAAGTATTTACTTTTACATGCATGAACTTTGATGAAATCCTATTCCAGTTTGTTGATAGACCCAACTTTGCCAGCCATCGCAACTTGAACTAATCTGTAGACATCTTTCACAAGGTTTAGGAGTGTGGTTACGGGTAGTTGAGAAAACCAGAACTGTAGCCTCTGTTCCAATTAATCATAATGGTGTTCAAGAAAGTTGTCAGGATTCTCAGCAGGCTAGTCAAGTTTCTCCACACCGGTCTTTGTACACCTGGAAGTGACTGGAACACCAGAAATGGTTTGGTGGTGTGACCCAATACTTTTGGCACTATAGTGTATTTTGTATATGAATAGTATTTGTAAGGAGAGTTGAATCTCCACAGACTGAAACAACATAATACCTGACCTACACCTGCTGTTCACCTGCTTGAGATTTCATGCACGACTTGCGCTTAACCTCTCCAACCTGTCCAATTTGTAACAATATTGCTTCTTGGAGAATTATGCTTCTAACTATGCCGAGATGTAATGCTAATGTTCTTGCTCGCAGGTTTGGACAGAAACATTAGAAAACATGGAGAACTGTTGCTCCAATAAACCTGCTTGAATCTGGAGATTGTTTCCAGCAGGAAGTCTCACAGATTACTGTTTTTCATGATCAGGATTTCCACACATCTTTCATACATTTCCAGATTTCTCAATCCTATTAAAGTTCACTATGAGTTTGTGACAGAGGCCTTTACAGTAGTCAGGCTTTCAGGATGGATGGATGGATGGATGGATGGATGGATGGATGGATGGTTGGATGGATGGATGGATGGATGGATGGATGGATGGTTGGATGGAATGATGGATGGATGGTTGGATGGATGGATGGATGGATGGATGGTTGGATGGATGGATGGATGGATGGATGGATGGATGGATGGATGGATGGATGGATGGATGGATGGAATGATGGATGGATGGTTGGATGGATGGATGGATGGATGGATGGTTGGATGGATGGATGGATGGATGGATGGATGGATGGATGGATGGATGGATGGATGGATGGATGGTTGGATGGATGGATGGATGGAATGATGGATGGATGGATGGATGGATGGATGGATGGATGGATGGAATGATGGATGGAATGATGGATGGATGGATGGTTGGATGGATGGATGGATGGATAGATGGATGGTTGGATGGATGGTGGGATGGATGGATGGATGGATGGATGGATGGATGGAATGATGGATGGAATGATGGATGGAAGGATGGATGGTTGGATGGATGGATGGATGGATGGATGGATGGATGGATGGATGGATGGATGGATGGTTGGATGGATGGATGGATGGTTGGATGGAATGATGGATGGATGGTTGGATGGATGGATGGATGGATGGAGGGTTGGATGGATGGATGGATGGTTGGATGGAATGATGGATGGATGGTTGGATGTTGGATGGATGGATGGATGGATGGATGGAATGATGGATGGAATGATGGATGGATGGATGGTTGGATGGATGGTTGGATGGATGGTTGGATGGATGGATGGATGGATGGATGGATGGATGGATGGGAACTCTGCATGCTGTAGTTCACATTGGTTCTGTTTATGTGTGTGTTACAGGGGAATGATGCTAAGTGTGTCCGTTTATCTGTTCTGGTCCTTCATTGCAGCTCCTTCAGGTAAGAAAGATAATTTTTTTATTATAGTAGCACAAAAAATCACAGCTTTTCATTTTTGTATAATTTTACAGTTTCTTCAGAAGGGGTAGGCCCTGCTCCTCAGTGCCAACCTGGGTGGCTTCCCTTCGGACAGAGATGTTTTGCTTTCTTCCCGGTGTGGAGTTCTTGGAGGACTGCCACTGTAAATAAAAATTAAATCATGTTTTCATTGAAGTCCCACAATGTTACTCCTGCGTGGTGTAATCTGAACATTCTTGTCTCAGACTTTGTGCTCCCAGAGTGGTGGGGACCTCATGTTGCTTCACACACCAGAAGAAAAGCAAATTGTCCTTCAACTGACAAAAACCAGCATACCTGTGTGGCTGAAAGGAAACCAGGTAAGGAGAGAAGTTCAGCACTTGTTTTTGCTTTTTTTTAACATACCCCTCATTTCCATCTTTGTTTTTCTCTCTCTTTAAGAATGGCTCTTGGTTTTGGAGCGACGACTCTGTCTTTAACAATTGGACTAACGAGATGGATGAAAAGACCAAAAAGTTTGGGGCCTGCATGCAAATGATTCCAAAAAGTAAACAAAATACCCAAAGATATTGTTTACACAAGAAGCAATTATTGTTTGGGTTATGATCTTACGAGTTTACGTTTAATTTCTTGTGTGGTGTAAAAGTTGGTTATAGAGCTCTAAAATGTTTTGGGTGAGATAGAAGTCTTAACACATTTAGCTATTTGTTTTCTATTTGTTTTAAAACCAGAAACTACTACATCTTTACATTTCATCATGTGTCAGTAAACACAAAGGCCCCGTTTACACTGAATTAAGACTGTAGTACAACATTAAAATCAGCCACAACATGGCACAACATGCAGAATCTTGGTGAGGTCTTCTGGCACATCATTAGACATGATGGGACAAGAATGTTTTTCATTAAAAATACACAAAATACCTCTGGGGTGGTTAAGTCCATTCCTTATCATTGTGGCAGGTATCCTGGGTAAGATATAGGAGGGCATTGTGGCACCAAATGCACTATATCCTTCCTGTGGTACTGGTAAACGATCTGTAGATTGTTCATTGGAGAACTGAATAAATGCCATGCTGTAGTAAGGTCCCTTGCACAAATTGGCCCTCACTGGGCCCCACGCATCCTGAAGTGTACACACAGCTCCAAATTGCGCCCACACCTGCCTTTGCTGGTTGCTGAAAGACTAAAGGAAGGTGTAATGTTTTTTAGCCTGCTGTTTAAATATAAAATATTCATCAGCCCTAGCGAAGTCATCAGCTTTAAACTGGAAGTGGAAGTGGAGAAAGAAAGTGTGAGCAGTCGCTTAAATTGTGATAACATACATTTTCAATAGCTACAGTGGCACTCATAAAAACTAGGTTTGGGTTTAGGGACTCAATTGGCTTACAATTGTCAGTAAATATGACACAAAATGCTTTTAACTTTATCATCCCATGGTGCTGACAAGCAAGTGAAAATACTGAGGGTGTTCCCTTCCCCAAAGCAAGGGTAAAACTAATGGTTGAGGTGCAGAAACCTGCAGTATTCATAAAAATTCAGTATCATTTACACAATATAGCACAAAAAAACTGATGCAGCAAGGAAAACCTATTAAGCTTGTACTAAGAATACACAGCAGTATCCCAATTGCCTACATATTGAAATATAGTTTTCAAATTAATGACACATTTAATTAGTCATGAAGTTCCTGGAGCTCTTATTACGATCTCAATCCAGTGTGATGGGGTCTCAAATATGAACAAAATGCAAACAAAACAGTTAAACTCATACAAATCATATTTAAATAAAGCATCAAATTAATAGTACTGCATGTGTCTTTGGTTTTAGCTGGACAGCTGCAGAGCGCCCCCTGTGGAGACCTTGGGTTCTACATCTGCACCAGTTCACTGAGGTAGGTCCAAGTTGAGAGACGATGTCTGGGGGAGTAATTTAACTTGCTTAAATAGAATGCCTTTATACCAGAGGTTCGTTGAGTTTCAGCATCTGAAAACCCAAGCAGAACTGGGCCTGGTGTACTTTCTATGGCAAAGAAAAACAAAGAGAGCACAAATGGTTAAAAGCACAGACACAGCAAACCACCTAAGAACTGAGTCAGGAGTACTTTCTATGCAAAGGTAAAACAGATAATTCTGTGAATAGCGCAATCCAGAAAGAGACACAGATCAACACACAAACAACAGGCCAGGCGCACCTTCTATGCAACAACAAACAAAATCTAAGAGAAAACAGAAAGTTATTGGCAGCAATAGTTGGATGTAAAGTCTAAATGGAGAGTGAAGACACCACAGTGATGAAACGTGATAGGACAACCCAAGCCCTCCTCGCTATGAACTTTACATTTTCCCATGTTGTCTCTGTTTCCTTTCAGTCTTAGCTCCACTGACCTCAACAGCCACAAGCGCCTTCAACAAGGTGAGACTATAAAGGTGTCTGTAGTATTTTTTGAAATACTGTTTACCTGGTGGAAGAAGTACTGTGGAGAAGTCCTAAACTATTTTTATATTTTTTAATGCTTTCCTTAATTGTCTTGTACTTTTATGTTTGGGAAATCCCTCTCACAGTGCAGCATTCAATATGTTGGGCTTAATGTGAGCTAGTTTAGTTATTAGCAAATGCTAATAAGTGTCTAAAGACAGTTAACGTTTTACAAAGTTAATCATTTCTCTTGGCACAACCCAGAAATGAATGACCAGCCGTGATATCAGTGTGAAATATCTGTTGGCTTCAGATCATTCTTATATAACACCAGTCCCGGCGAAAGAAGGTTTGAATTCAAAGGCTTTTCAGCCCCCAACTCCCAGGGTACACACGCAAATCATAAAAACACACCAATACACAAAATATAATAGAATTTATTACAATAGAGCAAAATGATTCAAATCAGTGATGCTAAACTTGAAAGGTGTTGTCTCCCAGGTAACATCAAGGTGGTCAATCATAATAAATCTCCAGTTCCTGAACGTGATTTCAGTGTTTCCACCAACAAAAAGAGGTTCCAGAGCATGAACTCTGAGTGAACTTGGGCACCACAAAATACCTGGTTGTTCTGCCCGAACCGTAAGGTCAACTTTGGGAGGGTCGAAGCTGCAGACAATAGAAGCAACAATTACAGTGGCGAAGAAGAAGAACATGCCGTATAAACATTATTTATGTTTGCAAAAACACACCAAACACACATTGTATAACTACTTATTTCCGTTACACTTGCAGATGCTGAACATATGCAATGAAAAAAATTGTACATACTATCGTTCTTGCAGGAAGTCGCGTCTCCTTTTCCGTAATAACTGTAGTTTATGGATGCTCTCTTTTTGTAATAGAGGGAACATTGTGCACTGCTCAGCAAGTACCACTGTCTCTCTTTCCCCCTGGGTTGTGTAACGCCCACTGTGGATGACTCAAATAAATAAATATTTTGTGAATATTTAGTGGCCCTTGTTGAGCAGTAGAGAAGCTACAGCTTCACATAGCAATATGTCTCTCACCACCCTGTGAAACGTTACTTTTGTTTGCATCTCCTTCTTGCTCAGGAATTGTCCCTGGATTGCTTTTGTTTGACGACGTATGGGATTCCAGTTCTGTTCAAGCCGAGGAGATTTTTTACTTTTCCTCGCTGCTCAAAGGGCTGAGGTCTGGAAATTTGACGGAGCGCTGCTATTCCACATTCATGCAACAGGAGGAGCTCTACCTGCTCAGAGTTAAAAGCACTCTTAAGGTCAGAGATCACCACTGTTATACTATTGTATGTTTTGCTTCATTCTAACTCTACGTCTCCTGTTGAATCATTGAGTCCTTGCTGTTGTGAAGTCCCTTTGTACTCATACAGTCTATCACTGATATTAAATAAAAAACAAAATCCCTTTCTTCATCCATTTAGAAGTGTTATAATCATTCGGTTTTAGGTTTTGGTTCTCATTTGTGTTTGTTTTCATAGTTTTCTATATTCTTGCTTTATTCAATCAATTTCTCTGTGCTCTTCAGTGACAATTAACTCTTGTCTTATTAGTTATTCCCTTTAAGTTTAGTTTCTTAATTTATTTCTGTTCCATTCCCTGTGTATTCTAGTTTATTTCCCTTAGACTGGTATTTGTCTTTTCCACCGGGTTTAGTGTTTCCTTGTGTCTGAGTTCAGCTCTATTCATGTTAATTAGTCTCCCTTTCTCAGCTTCCCTCCTTACCTTCTGGTTTAGCTGCTCCACATTAACTCACCGGCATCCAGTGTTATTCTCCACTCAGAATATAAGCTCTCCAGTTCTTTTTGATCTTCATTTGATCCTCCCATTACACTTCCTATTTTCATGTCCATTTCCATGCCTGTTTTCTCTACCTGTGGCCCTCATCCTGTTCTCCTTGTAATCTTCTCTAAATTCTCAATTTTTATCAATCAATCCTCACTATGTTAATTCCTCGCTCCCACCTGTGGTCTAGTCCTTCACCTAATCCACACTCCATGGCAAAGTTTCACTGTGATCATAACTTTAACACAGAGTTTCTATTCAGCATCAGTTAAACAGCTCAGACTCCTAAAGGCTTTCCAGTCTAAACAAGAAATTCTGCCAGAGTCCAAACTGAGCTATCTAGTCCACTTATGGTCTTCTCTGATCACCTGTACAGCAGCTCAGTTTGCTTCACGCATGTTTGCCTCTTTTTTAATCTTTTTCCATGTTTCTCTTTGACCTTTTACATGTTTTATTCCATTACATTATTTGTACTTTTACTTTGTTACATTTGTATTGTTAAGGCTGTAAGTGTCTCTAAATCTTAACCTATGCTTTATTGCTTTGGGACTTTTTCTAAAGCTCCTAACCACTGAATTTCCTCCTTCAATCATCTGAAAAAGTTCAGTCATGTTTGTTCTGCAGGTTAAATGTACAAACAGCCTCTTTTTGCATTATAGGTCCTGATTAACGGTTTGCATGAAGACAACAAAATAAGATCACTGCTGCTGGACACACTCAGACAATACAGGAGGAGACACCAGGTGAAACACACACAGATATATTACTACTAATATCACTGTTAGTTACTGTAAACTGCTGATAAAAATGAAAAGTAATGTATTCTGGTTAACTTTGTAAGTCAGATCTTCATTTTCTCCTCCTGCAGAGCCTCCTTCCTTCTTCTCCTACCCCACAGTTGATCCAATGGTCCCTGCAGTCTTTCCACCGGGTGGTTCTAGAGGACCCAGTGTACTGGCTCGTGGCTTTGTCGGCCCGGGCCTGCCTACAGAACTTTGTGGATCAGAAGCTGCACCAGGAGCTTGGACCGCAGATTCTAAAGGTTGTGAGGAAAAACAGTTTCTACCAGGCGTGGAGGAGAGAGAACGTGAGGTTTCTCTGGGTAAAGAGGTAGGTGTGAACTGTTTGAAGGAAATGTAGAAAATCGAATCAATATCTAAATAAAATACTTTTATAAAAGTATTTTCAGTTACTGCATTACAGTCAATTCAAATAAATTTAAATTTTCTTCATTTTGTCACGTTAACACCAGAAAATTCTATGTATTTTATTGGGATTTTATGTGATAGACCAACATGGGTAGATTTGCTTACAAATAAAAATCTGAAATGTGTGGCAAAAGTTTGTATTCAGTCCCATTTAATCTGATACCCCTAAATAAAATCCAGTCAGAAGTCACCTAATCAGTAAAGAGAGTCTACCTGTGTGTGAGCTACAGGAGAGGGACAGAGGGAAGGTACACGTTGGCTTCACCTGCGAGCGACAAGGATGGTGAACTGGACAAACCTTCCTGACCACTTACCCCACTGACCCAGAGGTCACTAGGGCAACATAGAATGTGAACAGGAAATCGTTAAATCCTTCAACAAATTCATCACCTGTTACTCATTTCAAACCTGGACTAGATTTGCTCCTGAGAGATCTGGCTCTATAAAAATGCGTAGGTATACAGGAGAGAAAGGGAGGGTGCAAAGGGTGATGGCATCATGATATACCAGAACAATCCAGTGTCATTTAATTTAATGGTTGATTATGACCTAGAAAGCTACGTTTTAAATATCATTGTGTCCAGATATATTAATGGCAATCATTGTGATTTATTGCAGAAAGTAATTTATGACATTAAGTAATAATGTGGATTCAAATACAATGACAGGTCAAAGCAAAGTTTTTCTTTACCATCATAGAGACGGAAGAGAAAATAAAAAATTGACTGTATTAAAAAGGAATAAAAAGACAATAAATTACAATAAATAAACTTATAAATAATCTGCAGGATGTAGCAGATGCTATTAATAATTCCTTTATAGACTCCATATTTACTCGTGCCCATTGTTTTTCATCCCATAATATAAATTTGTCTGTTCAAAAACAACCGAGCCATCCTTCAGTGCAAGAGAGTCACAGAACTCAGACTATATGATCATTAAAACCATCCAGAACAAAGGAAGCATACAGCACACACTAAAAACAGCTGGGTCAAAAATAACACACTTAATATCACAAGCGTAGCTGGTGTTATCTGTTATAAAGGCCTTTCACAGATTACATTCTAGAAAACACAAACTACTATTGACCAAGCTGGGCCAATTCAGCTTTTCATCAGGTGCAATAAACAGGGTTTAATCTTACTTAACCAATTGATCAAAAATCAATAACTACCACTTGCCTCCTCTTCGTCTGTCCACAGGTCTCCCTCAAGGATCAATTTGACCATTACTGTTTTCAGTCTACTAAATAAACTTCCATCAGTATGTCTCAATAACTTTCTTCAAATGTATACAGATGATACAGCGATATATACAGAGGATCATTACATGAAAAAAGTTGCAGAAATCCTAACAGTCCTTGGTTTGTAACACAGCCTGGTTAGATTGGTGCTGCTTAAAACTAGATGTAACCAGAATGGTAACTATGATCCTCTCCAGATTTAAAAGATCCAAGTACAGATTTAGATTTTTAGGTGTCAGGAACAAGAACACCGGTTGTTCCAGAACCTTGGAGGTTGATACCTCGTTTCAAAAGGTCTGCAGTCGTGAACTTACGCTGCCTCTCTCTCCACAATCCTGTCGTCTTATTATATGATCGGATGTCTGAGGTTTTTTTTATTAGTTTTTTATACCTTCAGTGTTGTTATTAGAAGAAAGCAATTGTAAAACCATAAGAAGTCTCCTCTCAGTTTCTTACAAGCTGTCCAGAGGACACAGCAAATGTGGAAAAATTTGATCCTGCCAGATGTGAGGAAAATTAATCCTGATGGTTTAAATCCAAATCTAACATGGTAAATAACCCTGAATAATTCTGGGCGCCTTAACTCCACATGGTGGTGGCAGCATCATGCTGTGGGGATGGGACAAGGAAACTGGTCAGAGTTGATGGGAGGATGGATGGAGCTAAATACAACATAATCTTGGAAGAAAACCTAGAGGTTCACCTTCCAGCAGGACAACATTTTTCTTCCACCATACGAGATCAATGTTTATATTTATTTCCATTTCTCCTGAAATTTTAAAAAATGTTTATAATTTGTTGTTTAATCTGTGTTTTGTTTTTCTTAGTAATATTGATTTGTTTGATAGGTACAAAAAGGTGCTAAAGAAGTATCAGGATCAAATGGATCCCTTTAAAGCGATCAACATTTTCAGAGAGCACATGATGAATCAGAGGAGCCTCCATACAGCTGTGTAAGAAACATGCACATCTGTCTGTTCATTAAGGTGATGAAGCGTGGGTAAACGTCATGGGTTTTTTTTCTGCTGCAGGGTCTGTGAGGATGAAGAGGATGAAAAAATCCACAACAGGGTTGATGTTTTATAGATGTTTTGAATTTTCATTGTTTTCCTCAGAGTTCAACTCAAATATTTTATTATTCATTTTAATATTTTCCTAACAGAATTCTGTACAAGATTGAATATTTTGGGACTAGTATTAAGGAATATCTCTTTTTAAGGGTTTTCTTAGATTTTTTTTAATCTAAAGAAAGTATTTTTCAAAGATGTTCTCATCTGATCATCGATTTATAAAATGGGTGCTACATTTATAAAGTCTATATCAAAACTAAAAATAAATGGGTTACAATTCTTGGGTGTTTGTGTTTTGATCATTTCCTTGTTGTTCACCTATGTTCTATAGGTCTTGCCATTTTCACTTAATTTCTCTGTGTTCATTATTGTTACTAAGGTGTTTCCATGTTAGTTAATTCCTGTGTGTTCAGTGTCTTAGCTTTTTCGTGTGCTTTGTCCTTTGTGCATTTGGATTTATTTCTCTCAGTTCAGTGATAGTCTTTACTCCTTGGTTAGTAGTTTGTGTCTAGTTGAGCTCCCTCTGTGTTAATTAGTCTCCCTCCCTCCAGCTTCCCTGCTTTCATTCTGTCGCAGCTGTTCTACATTTCCACTGATTCACTCATCTGGTTCCTTTGCCATTTTCCACCCCTCCCTCAGTATTTATGCTCCTGGATTTTTATTGTTCCTTGTTGGATTCTTCCATTACGCTGCCTGTGCTCCATGATCTACTCATCCTGTAATGTCCGCCCTGTAAGTTCTCCTTTTCATTCATCATCAACGAACTTTGTTTTGCTACTGTGAGTCAGTTTCTGCACTTGGGTCCTTTACAAACCTCATCACGAGAAAGTGGCTATTTTTGGGTTTGAAACCATAATATTAGATCATTTTAGAATAAAAATGAGATTGCTGAAACATATCAAGAAGAGTTACTTTTGCACATCAAATCCTGCTAAAGACATTAAATACTGCAGTTATCTTCTAGCTTGGCAGGAAGTTACCATCATGATACAATTTTCCTCCAGTTTACTACAACAGTCTCCTTTTTACTCAAGAAATTATGTGTGTTTAATGTGTTACAAACCTTTGAGTGTGAAGTACTTGTTGTCTTGTTTTTTAAAATTATTATTTTAATCATGTTTCTGTGAAAACTGTGCTCAGAATTCTCTCTAACATATGAAAATCACAGCTGGTTAAAATTATAGCAATAAAGTCTTCATCCCTCTTCTCCTCTCATCATGTTATAATTTAACTTGCAGGTTGTAACCAGTAGCTGTCCGAGAGAAGGTTTATTGTGTTCCTTAAATGAAAAATATATTTTCACACATTTTCTTCTCGTTTCTACATATAGTGAATGATTATTGTAAAAGTGGCTACATCTGTCTCCCTCTACTGGCTGACACAGGAGACTGCACTCCTCCAGACGTCTGTGGATAAACTAGAGATTACCTGAGTTAATTCAAAAAGCACTTTCAAGTGATGAATTCTTCTATTGAGAGGAAAAGCAACAAGCCTGGCTCTATGTGGAAAGTAATCGCCCCTCAACTTAATAACTGGCTGTTCCACCCTTGGCAGCAACAACTGCCATCAACATCACTGTGGAGGAAATTTAGCCCACTCTTCTTTGCAGAATTGTTTTAATTCAGTCATGCCACAGCATCTCAATCTAGTTCAGACTTTGACTAGGCTACTCGAAAACCTTCAGTTGTATCTATTTTTTGTGCCACTTCGGATTGAGTTGTTGGTCTGATTTAAATCAGTGTCTTGCTGCATAACCAAAGTGTAATTGAGCTTAAAGTGAAAAATGATAGTCAGACAAAGAGCAGAATGTATGGTTCCATCAGTTTTGGTAAGTCATTCAGATCCCGATGAGTAAAAGCAGGCCCAGAGCATCACACTACCACCACCTAGTTTGACTGTCAGTCTGATGTTCTTTTTCTGAAATGGTGTGCTAATTATACACTAGATGAAATGGCATATAAACCTTCCAAACACGTCCAACTTTGTCTCGTTAGTCCACTGAATATTTCACCCAAAACTTTGGGGATCATCAAGATGTTCTTTGTAAATGTGAGATGGAGCTTTGTGTTGTTTTTGGTCAACAGTGATGTTTGACTTTGAACTCTCCCATTTCTGCCCAGAGTTGTTGAATCATAAACACTGACCTTAACTGAGGCAAGTAATGCCTGCAGAGATTATAATTTGGTTCTGGAGTCCCAAGGTCTTAGAAATGGCTTCCAAAGTCTTACCAGACTGATGAAGGTCAATGATTTTGCTTTTCGTCTGTTCTTGAATTTAGAGCCTACTCCATGTCGTCAGATGGGTCCAGTTTAAGTGATTTTTCAGACTGGTAGTGATCATGCCTTGGTTGGGCTACTAAATGCATAACAGGGTGGGGCAGTAGGCTTGGATAGCTTGTCCCTTAATAAACTCAGTCATCATTTAAAACAACTACTAATGTCATACTCTAATATAACATCTGTACAGGATTTCAGTCTCGGTTTAAATGATTATTTGACCGCACCTGTACTCACATGTTTACTACATTAGCCACTAAACAACAGGACATCCGGCCCTACAATTCACAATAAAGATTTAAAACTCTGATTAATCCAAATTCTTTCACCTCAAGTTAAAAAGCCTTTACTTTTATTTTAGGTGTTTTTGTGTCCTTTAAGTCTAAGTTAAGCAAAAACGAAATCATTTAATGAATAAAGTTTTAAAATTAGCTCCAAAGAAATAAATGTCGCCAATGTTGACGAGAAACAATAATCCCAACACATCCCAGAACAATCTCCTCATGATCTGTTTTCTTTTTTCACCAGGTTTATAACAAACCCTTCTGATGCACGTTCTAAACTTTTCCCGAAATATTCGAGAATTTCAATTTTCAATTCAGTTTTATTTATATAGCGCCAATTCACAACACATGTTGTCTCAAGGCACTTCACAACAGTCAGGTTCATACATTCCAATTAATCCTAACCATTGAACAGTGCAGTCGGAGTTAGCTTTTTATTCAAATTGGATAAAAAGTTTTTCTATCTAAGGAAACCCAGTAGATTGCATCCAGTCAGTGACTTGCAGCATTCCCTCCTCCTGGATGAGCATGTAGAGACAGTGGACAGTCACTGGCGTTGACTTTGCAGCAATCCCTCATACTGAGCATGCATGTAGCGACAGTGGAGAGGAAAAACTCCCTTTTAACAGGAAGAAACCTCCAGCAGAACCAGGCTCAGTGTGAGCGGCCATCTGCCACGACCGACTGGGGGTTTGAGAGAACAGAGCAGAGACACAAAAAGAACACAGAAGCACTGATCCAGGAGTACTTTCTATGGGAAGGAAAAGTAAATGTTAATGGATGTAGCTCCTTTAGTCGTTTCACCTAGAAAGAAAGAACAGATAAACTCTGAGCCAGTTTTCAATGTTAGAGTCTGAAAGAGAGCACATATAATTAGTTACAGTTAAGCTCAGTCAATCGCCATGTCTAGGAGAGAGAAAGGGTTAAACACTAAAAGACAGGGTTATGTGGATCATTGGTAGAGGGTGAACATTAAGTTGTTGCCAGCAGAAGCTCATTCAATTCCCCTCTCCAGAAAGGTGTCACAGGTAGACACAGAGCCAGGCCAGGTGTAGCTTCTAGGAAGAGAATAAAGAGAACAAAGTTAAAAGCTGAAATAACAGCAAACAATGCAAAGTTGGAGAGTAGTGTGAGAATGTAGCAAAGAGGGTGAAAGTGGTCATTATGTCCTCCAGCAGCCTAAGCCTATAGCAGCATAACTACACAGATAGTTTCAGTTCAGATTATTTAGTTAAACGGCGCTTATTTACAACAATGTCGTCTCAAGGCACCTCACAAAGGATCCCACTGATGGTCATTGTTATACTAAAAACCACAACGATTGGGATACCTTTCTCTGTCAGACTGATTATAACCATTGGAAAAGAGAAGGGGTCATACAGGTAGCAGAAATGGAGGGTGTGTTTGCACCTCAGCCATAACTGAGCCAGTTTAAGCTAAACCTGACTCCCCCTTACTCCAACCAACAGGGAGGGAAGAAGACGGAGGTAAAAAATAAGGAAGATAGCTCAGGATAAACTAAGCCACTCTAACTATAAGCTTTATCAAAAAGGAAAGTTTTAAGCGTAGCCTTAAAAGTAGACAGGGTGTCTGCCTCACGGACTAAAACTGGGAACTGGTTCCACAGGAGAGGAGCCTGATAACTAAAGGATCTGCCTCCCATTCTACTTCTAGAGACTCTAGGAACCACCAGTAAACCTGCAGTCTGAGAACGAAGTGCTCTGTTAGGAACGTATGGACCAATCAGATCTCTGATGTATGATGGAGCTAGATCATTAAGGGCTTTATATGTGAGGAGGAGAATTTTATATTCTACTCTGGATTTAACAGGGAGTCAATGAAGGGAAGCTAAAATAGGAGAAATATGATCTCTCTTTTTAATTTTCATCAGAACTCTTGCTGCAGCATTTTGAATCAGCTGAAGGCTTTTAACTGCATTTTGTGGACATCCTGATAGTAAAGAATTACAATAGTCCAGCCTTGAAGTAACAAATGCATGGACTAGTTTTTCAGCGTCACTCCTGGATAGGATATTTCTAATTTTGCCAATGTTCCGGAGATGAAAGAAGGAAGTCCTAGAAACCTGTTTAATATGGGATTTAAATGACATGTCCTGTTCAACAATAACACCAAGGTTTTTTACTTTATTACTGGAGGTTAATTTAATGCCGTCCAGGTTAAGTGATTGACTAAGCAGTTTCTTTTTTAAAGACTCCGGTCCAAAGACGACAACTTCTGTTTTGTTTGAATTTAGAAGCAAAAAATTTAACATCATCCGAGTTTTTATATCTTCAAGACATGTTTGTAGTCTATCTAACTGGTTGGGCTCATCAGGATTTACACATAGTTATATTGCAGATTGCAGATTTTAGTTCTGGCACCATTACTACAACTGGTACAACTAATAACCTGGACTCTACTATGTATAAGGGGGTCCATTTCTGCACATGTTTATCAGATTCTTTTAAAGGAGACCTACAACGCAAAATGTACTTTTTGATTGTTTTTATACCTCCATTTGGGTCTCTAATGCTTCTACAAATAGTCCAAAGGCAAAAAAAAAACTAAACATTCAGCTGTTTTTTGGCTATAAATGAATGCTTTATTTTTTCTAGAAAACGTGTGGTTTTAAAAGCTGTGTATTGTGACGTCACAATTACACTGGCACCTATCAACGTTACCCGAGTCCTGCCGCTGACTAGCGACTGTAGCGGAGCTCCACCGACTTGATTTTCAGTAGAGGATCACGTCTCGCCGGCTGGTTTTACCTTACGCCTGCTTTACAATGGCGACCCTTAAAGGCAGATGTTCTGTTGTTGGCTGCAAAGACCCACGCGTGTCCACTTGCATTGTCCCGCTGTCAGATAACAAAGATTTGTGGCTTCATTGTATTTTTGAGGGCAATGTTCCAGTCACGTTGCCGAAGACAGTACTAGTTTGCGAGAATCACTTCACCGCGGACTGCTTTGAGAACTCACATCAGTACACGTCAGGATTTGCAGAAAGACTTAGACTGAAGATAAATTCAGTCCCTACTGTTCATTTCAAACCTGTAGATGACAGAAATATAAGTACTTGGTATTGTGTTTTATAAGTTTCTCTTTTATTTTCATGTATACAGGTCCTTCTCAAAATATTAGCATATTGTGATAAAGTTCATTATTTTCCATAATGTCATGATGAAAATTTAACATTCATATATTTTAGATTCATTGCACACTAACTGAAATATTTCAGGTCTTTTATTGTCTTAATACGGATAATTTTGGCATACAGCTCATGAAAACCCAAAATTCCTATCTCACAATATTAGCATATTTCATCCGACCAATAAAAGAAAAGTGTTTTTAATACAAAAAACGTCAACCTTCAAATAATCATGTACAGTTATGCACTCAATACTTGGTCGGGAATCCTTTGGCAGAAATGACTGCTTCAATGCGGCGTGGCATGGAGGCAATCAGTCTGTGGCACTGCTGAGGTCTTATGGAGGCCCAGGATGCTTCGATAGCGGCCTTTAGCTCATCCAGAGTGTTGGGTCTTGAGTCTCTCAACGTTCTCTTCACAATATCCCACAGATTCTCTATGGGGTTCAGGTCAGGAGAGTTGGCAGGCCAATTGAGCACAGTGATACCATGGTCAGTAAACCATTTACCAGTGGTTTTGGCACTGTGAGCAGGTGCCAGGTCGTGCTGAAAAATGAAATCTTCATCTCCATGAAGCTTTTCAGCAGATGGAAGCATGAAGTGCCCCAAAATCTCCTGATAGCTAGCTGCATTGACCCTGCCCTTGATAAAACACAGTGGACCAACACCAGCAGCTGACACGGCACCTCAGACCATCACTGACTGTGGGTACTTGACACTGGACTTCTGGCATTTTGGCATTTCCTTCTCCCCAGTCTTCCTCCAGACTCTGGCACCTTGATTTCCGAATGACATGCAGAATTTGCTTTCATCCGAAAAAAGTACATTGGACCACTGAACAACAGTCCAGTGCTGCTTCTCTGTAGCCCAGGTCAGGCGCTTCTGCCGCTGTTTCTGGTTCAAAAGTGGCTTGACCTGGGGAATGCGGCACCTGTAGCCCATTTCCTGCACACGCCTGTGCACGGTGGCTCTGGATGTTTCTACTCCAGACTCAGTCCACTGCTTCCGCAGGTCCCCCAAGGTCTGGAATCGGCCCTTCTCCACAATCTTCCTCAGGGTCCGGTCACCTCTTCTCATTGTGCAGCGTTTTCTGCCACACTTTTTCCTTCCCACAGACTTCCCACTGAGGTGCCTTGATACAGCACTCTGGGAACAGCCTATTCGTTCAGAAATTTCTTTCTGTGTCTTACCCTCTTGCTTGAGGGTGTCAATAGTGGCCTTCTGGACAGCAGTCAGGTCGGCAGTCTTACCCATGATTGGGGTTTTGAGTGATGAACCAGGCTGGGAGTTTTAAAGGCCTCAGGAATCTTTTGCAGGTGTTTAGAGTTAACTTGTTGATTCAGATGATTAGGTTCATAGCTCGTTTAGAGACCCTTTTAATGATATGCTAATTTTGTGAGATAGGAATTTTGGGTTTTCATGAGCTGTATGCCAAAATCATCCGTATTAAGACAATAAAAGACCTGAAATATTTCAGTTAGTGTGCAATGAATCTAAAATATATGAATGTTAAATTTTCATCATGACATTATGGAAAATAATGAACTTTATCACAATATGCTAATATTTTGAGAAGGACCTGTAGAACTGCTGGTCGAGGGGAGGGCCAGATGCAGCTAATTTGCATGAAAGTGACAGAGCCTTAAAACAGCTCATTCTGAAAGGAGCCATAAAAAGGGAAAACTGAGGAGGTGGAACCTCATTACCTCAGAAAGATTTTGTGAGAAAAACGTGATTAACATGTTTTGTATGGCCCATAGATGTATCCCAAATGTGTAAAAGTAGAATAGGTCACCTTAAAGTACAACTATTTGCTGTCAAAAATAAATTAAACTATAAACTGATGCTTTTAGTTCTAAGGCTCTGCCTGTATTGCTTTACTTTTTTGTGCTCACCTGTTTCTGCTGTCCTGCTGGAAGGTGAACCTCTTGGTTTTCTTCCAGTATTACCCTGTATTTAGCTCCATCATTTCAAGCCAACTTTCCTATCCCCATTAAAGAAAAGCATCCCCACAGCATGATACTATCACCACCATGTTTCACAGTGGGGGTGGTGTGTTCAGGGTGATGTGCAGTTTCACTGTTCCTCCACACATTGCATTTTGGATGTTGGCCACAAAGTTCAGTTGTGGTCTTATCTGACCAGAGCACATTTTCCCCATGTTTGCTGTGTTCCCTTCATCGCTTGTGGCAAACTGCAATAGGGACGTCTTATGGGTCTGTGGATATCTGTAGCTCCTCCAGAGTTACCACAGAGTGACCTCTTGACTGCTTTTCTGATTGATGCTCGGCTTGTCCAGCTTGTGAGTTTGGGTGGACCTCCATGTCTTGGTAGGTCTGCAGTTGATCCATCCTCTTTCCATTTCCAGATGATGGATTGAGCAGAGCTCTGAGATGTTCAAATGTTGGATATTGTTTTAGAACCGAACTCTGCTTTAAACGTCTCCGCAACTTTCTCCCTGATCTGTTTGCTGTGTCATCTTCATGATGATGTTTGTTCACTAATGTTCTCCTACAATCTTCTGAGGCCTTCACAGAACAGATGGATTCATACTGACATTAAACGACACATTACGTGGAATTAATTTACTAATTGGGACAGTTCTGATTGGATTTTATTTAGGGATATCAGTAAAGGAAGGCTGAACACAAAACACCACCCTTCACAATTTAATTTGTTAAAAAAAAAAAAAACAATAAAACAATTTCCAAATAAAAATTTGGAAATTTGTGGTTGGAAGGTGGCAAATTGTGAAAAAAATATTGGCATGAATGCTTTTGCAAGGTGTAATTTTTCTATAAACAAGCGCCCTTTTCGTGCAAAACCTTCTTTCAAAGAGTTTTAAGCTACAAATAATGCTTCAGTTGTTGTCTAGATCTAGAACTTCAATGCTTCTGGATGTGCATGGGTTCTACATGCTTTCTACTGGTGCTGAGAACTGTATGAACCCAGTACTACATGTACAAGTACAAGAAACACTGCTTCTCCTCCTCTCTGCTACACACACACTCAGAGAGAGAAAGAGAGAAAGAGAGGAGGCGGAAACCTCCATCTGCCCTGCTCGGTGACCGACCCGTCATCCTCAGGAACCGGGAGGAGACGGATCTTCTTCTCGCTTCTCTTCCTTTTCATCCCTTTTACTTTATATAACACTGGATGCAGAACCGAGAGTAAAGACGGAGGAGGGCTGAGATGAAGAAGTAAAAACCGGAGATTTAACATGGATGAGATCTATAGTCTATATATAGGCTTTGCCCCGGACTGCACCACCACCAGCAGAAGCTCCGCCGCCGCCACCAGCTGCCCCCATGGTACCGGTAAGTCACGGAGGGAACAGCAGGGGATTGCCTCGTCCCGGCGCGGGTTGGTCCCAGCTGTGACCGGGTACTGATGCTAACTGACCCGTGAAAATGACTTCTGAGGTCTTGTGAGGTCGGGTTACCGTTCAGCCATGTTGCAGGAGAGGGGGCGGGAGGGAAGAGGAGCGGAGGTGTGTGTGTGTGTGTGAGTGTGTGTGTGTGGCTGTGTGTGTGTGTGTGTGTGTGTGTGTGTGTGTGTGTGTGTGAGTGTGTGGCTGTGTGGCTGTGGTCGCGCGCTGACACCTGCCCCTGTTCCCGGTAACGAGAGGCAGCGCGAGCGGAAGCCGTTAGAGCCGTTCAAAGCTGAGCCGAGCATCGCTCCAACATCCAGTTCCGGGAGCTGACTTTCTGACTCGGTGTGCTGGGGAGTCTGAGCGCCGTTCAGCCATGTTGCAGCAGGAGGGAGAGCGAGATAGAGCGGGGAGAGGTAACCAAGCAGCTACCATACAGCGGGGCTCCGGGGTGCTCTGACACCGACCGACCGACCGACACGGAGGGGACGGGAGGGAGGGGGGTTGTGGAGAAACTGGTGTCCGGCGGATTTTCGCTCCCCTGCCGGATGCGGCGGCCGTAGCCCGCATGGTGTCGCCTAGAGACAGGGGCGAGAGGCTGAAAGAAACGGGGTCGAGGGCAGTGAGTACACGGAGGAGAAAGAACACGGCATGTTCCATTTATTTCTATTTATTTCGAGAAAATTATTTCGCTCAAGGTTTAATATCTGTTAAAAACAATCAGTGGTTAGAGTTGTATTTATTTATTTATGTATTTGTTTGTTAAATAAAACTGATTTTAAAAATTTTATTCTAATATTTTATTTCTTTGTGTAACAGTTTTTAAAAAATTGTAATAATTTTTTTAAAATTAGTTATATGATTTAATCGTAATGTCATAATGGAAGAATTAAAATTTAAATGTTTTTGTGTTTACCTAATTGAATTTTATTTATTATTATTATTTTCTTTTAAAATATTTTTCAATTTTTTAGCTGTACTTTATATCTATTTTTTATATTAAATATTTATTCATTCATATTATATGTCTTTGTTGTAATCACTTTATTTTAAGATTATATATATATATATATATATAATGTACTGTGTGTGTCATCTGTGTTTTGGACACAGGCAGGATGGAAGTGCATGAAGAGATCAAGACTAACAAATGGTGGCAGGCTGAAGTGACGATTATTGATCGTAATTGATGATTGTTAGTCGGTGGGAAGGTCAGGGTGGGAGATGACACAGCAGGGTTTGTTACCATGGCGGTAACAGGAAAGATTTATCCCCATATTATTATTAGGCTCTATCTGTTCAATAATTAATTCATTCACAGATTCACTTTGTTCATGTTCCTCTTCTCATCCTCCCTTCCACTTTCTCACCCTTGCCCTCTCCCGCCCGTGCTCCTCATTGTTTTTCTTCCTCTCTCCCGTTTCACCTCGTTCCCCTCCATCCATCTCTCTTCTTTCTGTCTTCCAGGTCAATGAGAGGCAGCAACAGCTTGCTGTGAAGAGCGAATCCTCCCTCTGCAATCCCCCCTCTTCTTTTCTCCTCCATGATCTCCTCACTTCCTTACGTTAGGAAACACAGCCTTCTTATTTTAGCAACACTGCCTTCCTCCTCCTCCTTTTCCTTCTCTCTTGTCCTTCTCTTTCTCTGAGTTTTGACTCTTGATTTTTCTTTTTTTTTTTGTCAAACACACACGCTCTAACATGAAGCGTGGGTCGAGTGTGTTGCAGCCTCCCTCTGATGCAGCCAAACGACACACACACCCCACACTGACAAAGACACACTCTAATGATGATGCTTTTTCGCTGAGTGGGTCTAATGCGCACGCAGAATGCCCGCTGGGCACGCGTGCCGCAGGTTCGAGTCCCTTCCCATCAGCCACCTCTTTGTTCAGCCCTGATGTCAGCACCAAGATGGCGTCTGACCTCCTCATAAGGCTTTCAGGTAGTCACACACACAGATACATCCCACGTTTCACAGCTTTTGTATCAGTCATCCCTCATATTGAGATGATTTGCTGCATTTTTTCAAGCTTGTCGACGATTTTGCTTATTTTCATTGACTTTGAAGGAAGCAGAGGCTGTGTTAAATATTATTAAAATTTCGCTTTACTTGGCACAGTGAAGCTTAACCTGTCAACACCTCTGCTGCAGAGCTGCAACAGATGGGGAGAAATTGAGAAAAGTTCAGTGAAACCAGGAAGACTTAGTGTATTATTACTGACAGTGTGGCAAGCTTGAGGAAATGCAGGCACCCATGCAACCAATTAATTCCAGCTCTAACTGAGAAAAGAACCAGCAAACAGGTAGAGTAGCAGCTGCTGAGACTGCAAGGATTGAAGTGTCATCTGAACCGAGCTCAGGCAAACTCTTCAGATTCAAAGAGATTAAGGAAAAAAGTAATCATATCTTTGGTGCAGACCTGTAGCTGTTTGGAGAGCCATGCCATTATGTATTCAAACCTATTTTAACCCTAAAGTAACTGAGTGCCTCCAAGAAAAAGTATTTGCTCAGCCTAAAATTCCTGGATCAAGCAACAATGCTTTAAAAAATCTGGACGTTCAGAAGTATGCTCTCTCATTATTTGTATTCTCTGTACGGACAACTTGGATTCTTTGAGCTCTGGCAAGCAAAGGAAATTCTTTGTGAATATAGCGCCTTGAGTTTTCACACTGCTTGAATTTTTCCTTCATGTTTTTCAAGTTTCAACATCAAGCTTTGAATTGTTTTATGGGGTTTTTATGAGATGGAGCGACACAAATCAGGACATAAATGTGAAGCGGAAAGAAAAGGATACATGGAGGAGAAGGCAGGAGGCCCGTGGTAACTCGAGGAGCTGCAGAGATCCGCAGCTCAGGTGGAAGAATCAGTTGATTGGACAAGTGCCTATCTTCCCAGTGCCTATCTTCAGAGGTCACTGGGATAAATGTGGGTTTCAGCCCAAACAGGGCGCCAGTCGATCACAAAGCAGCCCCAGAACACCTAGAACACAAACATGGAGTACATCAGTCCAATCAGGTTTTTGGTGAAAGCTGGAAAAGTTGCCTTCAGATAAAATATAGTTCTGTCTGTGGTGGTGAGGACAGAGAAGTCGTCTGTATCTCAGACCTCTACTATAACCATGAGACACGGATCATGGAGAAAAGAACAAGAGGACGATACCAGCTGGATGGGCCCTGCCTCAGACATAGGATGAAACATTTAAAAATACATGCAAACACGTAACAAAATTAAAGAAAAATGTTGATGGTGATAACCTCAAATTAAATCAGGCTAATTATGCCCATTTTGGCAAAGTGGGACCAAATTCCAGGTTCAAGAATTAATCCTTGTAAAAGAAATCTTATGATCTCATATTCAGGAATACGTTTGGTTATTGTTAAGATCTCTGCAGACCTTTGGCCATGCTGGGGTCAAGTCCTGATAACTGTCACTCACTCAGCCTCTGTTACCTCCCGTTTCCTTCAGAGGCCACTCAAAAGGCCCAGATGCATCCTGGGAGCCGAGAGGAGGTGGAGCAGCAGGATGAACCCGGCGTCGCCCTTTCACCGGACGGCCCCGGGGCGAGTCCTGAGCCGCCGTCGTTGACACACACCCCAGAGGGAAACACCGTCACAGACACGCTGGCTTCAGACCTGCTCCGGAAGCTGGCAGGTAGAGATCATTTGCTAAATCTTCCAGAAAAAAGCCAGCAGCAATAAAAATGATTTTGTTTTTATCTGTGTAATGAAAATCCATCTCTTTAACATGTTCAGGACTAAAACTAAACAGAACTAAAGACTATATCACATATTTCCCCACCTTTTACAGAGCGTCAGGAAGTGAATGGCCACATGTTGAGGCTCAAAGAGGAAGAAGAGCCTCTGGAAGTCGACACAATGACCCAAAATCAGCCAGCCATCGAGGAGACTTCTCATTCCACCTTAAGGATGACAAGCTGCCATCTCTTCACTGTTAAAACAGAAAACCAGGGCCTCACTAGGAATACGACAGCTGACCAATTGCTCCCTGGAGCCAAAATGGTGGACCAGTATACCTTTGGTCTTAAAAGAGAAGATGGGTTTTCTGCCTCTAACTCAGCAGAGTGCTTCATTAATGCATCAAACAGTTTTCAGTTTCAGGTGAAACTGGAGGATTGTGGAGCTTCTGAAATCAAAGTGGACGATCACCTCCATACCAGAGCCAACATGGATGACCTTTGTCCTGTTAAAGCAAAGATTCCAGAGAAACCTTTTTCTGGAGCTAAGATGAGCAACAGGTTTTTCTCTGGTATCAAGAAGGAGAACCAGTTTGCATCAGGTGCCACGTTGGAGAATGGGCTTGTGTCTGAAACCAAGATAGCTGCTCAGGTTTTCTCTGCAGCAAAAATGGAGGAGCAGTTTCTCTTTGGAGCCAAGATGGAGGACCAGTGCCTCAGAGCCGTCTTGTGGCAGGACATGTCAGTGAACCTGGCCTCTACATTACTGCATCAGCTCTCGGGTAAACAAATAAATTACTTATCTTGGTGGTTTTTCAGTTCATGTTTTTATTTTCTTGGGATGCAGAGCAACGTTTACTTTCCAGGGTTAATCTGAACTCAAGTAAGGCAGATGAACGAGAAAATACAAGAAACCTAAGAACTGAATCCTGATACAGAAAGCTAGTGGCACCTGTTACTGTGGGATATATTTTGCAACAAGAGATCATTTTATTGTAAAGTCAAGTATTAGAAGCAGAAACATAGGCAAGCGTATGGATTTGGAGCCACTGCAGCTCCTTGGGGCGTTGCTGGTTTGCAGTGGTCAGCATCTATCAGCAGTGGCTCGATGAAGGAACGGAGGAGTAGCTAAAAGACGGAAAGGTCATGGGTGGCCAAGGCTCCTCGATGCGTGCGGGGAGCGAAGGCTGGACTGTCCAACAGATGAGCTGATGTAGTTTAAATTACTGACGAATTTCATGCTTGCTTCTCATAGAAAGCATCAGATTACAGTGTGTCACATTTTGTTGCATATGGGATTTCATAGCTGCATATTAATCAGGATGGAAACAGCAGTCTCTGATGCCTGTGACCTCATTTAGCAAGATAGTGCATCCTGACGCAAAGCAGAACTGGTACAGGAATGGTTTGACTTGCCATTCAACCCCCACCCCCGACAGCCCAGCATCACAACCTGAAGGATCTTCTGCTAGCATCCTGCTGCCAGATACTACAGCACATCTACAGGTGGAGTCCTTCCCTCAGCAGGTCTTCAACTTGTTGAAGATTTTGAGTTTATGTTTTGTGCTTGGTTATTCCTGTCACCAGACAGGATACACTTGAACTAATCTGACATCATAGAAAACAGAGAAGAGCTCAAATGTTGCCCTAGACAGTGACACTGGCCTGCTTGGGTTCAAAACAGGTGTGAAAGGATGTCTTTGTTGTGACAGAGGAAATGATGATGGAAGCATAAGAGACATTTGGTTGAACTCTGAGCCTAAAGATCCAAATAACAGTAGAGAAAGTTGACCATGAAACTAAGCATTATTAACCTGCTGCTAGTGTCCTTAGCTGTTAACATAGAACCTGCTGCATGGGTGTTAATTGATGTACCGTGTCGCTGTGTTTGTGCCGTTGTAAAATAAAGTTTTTGTTGGTTATTGACAGAGAAAGTCAGTAAGTCCAACTGTCAGCAGGTGGAGAGGATGGCACCCCCCATCAGAAACAGGTAGCATAAATAATTCTTAAAAATAATAAATAAACCTCACATGTGTGGCTGACTCTGTTTATGTCTGTGTTGCATTCTCTGTAGTCCTGTTTTGAAGATCAATATGGACCACCCCTCCTCTCCACTGTTGAGCCCCCGAGAAGCTCCACATGGTAATTAAGCTCTGCACGTTTTCACAGATTAGTTCCTGGACACTGAAGATCACAGACCAAATGTCTCAGGTCACTTCCATGTCCTGCACTAATCTGAATTTATAGCATGCATGACAGACAAACATTTGCTGAGAATTACCATCAGTAGAGTACAATCTTGATCTTAATCACAGAGCAATGTGTAACAACAACTATGTGGTTGTGGTATTTCTCAATGTTCTACCTTCATCTGGACATGAAACAAATCCAATCCTCCCAAATCCTTCTGCCTTATGTTTATCTGAGACCGGGCTGTGGAAGTAATGGTTCTCCCTTCTAACAGGAAGAACCCAGAACCAGGATGATGCACAGGCTCAACCTGGTACAGAAACCCACACCAACAAGAATGTGAGGTGACCCATGGGTGGTTCTTTTTTAGTTTTATTCTGTTTCCTTTATAATCATTTCGGAGTTTATTATTGTGGGAAAGGTCTTGCCATATTCTCTTGTTAAATATTGTCATTGGGGTTTTGCCATACAGGTTCATCCCTCTTTGTTTACTTCTTGGTTCTTTCTTAAGTCCTTCCCTAGTTTATTATCTTATGTTAGCTTCAGGGTTTTCTCCTTTTGGTTTACAGTTTCCTTTGGTCTGGTTCACCTTCCTCTGTGTTAATTACTCTCCCTCCCTGTTCTCATTCTGCCACAGCTGTTCCACATCTCCTCTAATTAACTCACCTGGTCCCTACGTCATTTTCCACCCCAGCCTCAGTATATAGGCACCCTGGTTTGCATTGTTCATTGCTGAATTCTTGTTACAGTCAGGGTCATTTTTAAACCTTTTTCACTTCATCTCTCTCCACCTGGTTCTGCCTGCATTTTTGGGTCCAACTAAAAACCAAACCATGACAATGTGTCTTGATTAAATGCCAGGTTTAATTTAATAACAGCCTCACTGAAGCTTGTTAGGGTCTTTGTTGTTTGTGATGATGATATTCACAGGGTAAATCACTGAATGATAAAGCTGTAAATATTTGATAAATAATATTTTTATTTGAATAAACACATACTAGGATAGAGATCATGATCCTGAAGCCCTCAGTTTCTCCTGCTTTGCTTCCGGATGCGTAGATCTCTCTACGTTGATGGGCCGTTTAATTTTAATTAAACATGGAGTTACTGTGCTTAACTCTTCACACATGTGTTTCACCTGCATCTTCAACCGTATTTTGAACTTTAAACTGTGACACTGTCTGTCGGGGTCTGACATTTTGGACTTTGTTTGTGGTTTTGTGTTTGTTTACTTTTTGGCTAGATGTTTCTATCGAATTATCGATTATTATTATTATTATTATAGTTCTCTAGCTTAGTTCCTCAAGTTAATCTCTATTCTTCCAGTCCCTCCTTATAGGTTAACTTTAGTTATTGTTTATGTTTGGTTTACATTTATTCTAGTCCTCTCTTTCTCTGCTTCCTTCCCAGTTAGTTGAGTCAGTGTTGGTTTAGGTTTGTTTACTTTTGTAGTTAGGGTTTCTTTATGGTTTCTTTTGTTCATTCATATTTTGCCAGTTTCTTAGATCTTAGGTTGTTGTTTCTTCTGTTCCCT